>NC_134687.1:90078909-90378909 GCF_050947455.1 Rhinoderma darwinii
ATAATAAGTGTCTGCAGGCAACAGTGAAGCACGTTGGAGATTCCTTGGAAGTTTTGGGCTCAATTTCAGCAAATGGAGTTGGGGATTTGGTCATGATTAATGATGCCCTCAATGCTGAATACAGGCAGAAACTTATCCATCATGCAATACAATCAGGGAGGTGTCTGATTGGCTCCAAATTTATTCTGCAGCAGGACAATGACCCCAAACATACAGCCAATGTCATTAAGCACTATCTTCAGCGTAAAGAAGAACATAGAGCCCTGGAAGTGAGGATACAACCCCCACAGAGCCCTGGTCTCAACATCATCGACTCTGTCTGGGATTACATGAAGAGACAGAAGGATTTGAGGAAGCCTACATTCACAGAAGATCTAGATCTTAGTTCTCCCTCCCTGCCGAGTTCCTTCAAAAAGTGTGTGCAAGTGTACCTAGAAGAATTGATGTTGTTTTGAAGACAAAGGGTGGTCACACCAAATATTGATTTGATTCCGATATCTATTCTGTTCATTCACTTGCATTTTGTTAATTGATAAAATATATGAACACTTCTATTTTTGAAAGCATTCTTACTTTGCAGCATTTTTCTACAACTACCTAAAACTTTTGCACAATACTGTATTTTGAAACAAAAAGTCACCTTAGGTCTATATCATACAATTATTGTTAAAAAAAAAAAAAGGTAATCTCTTCCTTAACTTTTCTTTCCTCATTTACTAACATCATTGCATTTCAGTATATTTAAATGCTTAACACTGTAGGGTGAGCCCCAGTGTGTTTATAACATCATCATCTATAATTTATCACTTCTGGTTGATGTAGATGAAGCTTAATCATTGTATATGAAAACTTCTAGATCTAGGTTTTTCTTTTCGTTAAGGGGAACAATATTGTTTACATCCAGAGGCTGAAAACAGGCCTAACCTACAGTGCTGTAAAAAACTATTTCCCCCTCACCCGATTTCTTCTATTTTTAAACATTTGTCAAATTAAATTTGTCCAACTAATTTTAAGATAAAGACAACCCGAGAAAACACAAAATACAGCCATTAAATGATCATTTGATTTACTGAGGATAAAGATTTATTCAGTCTACAGATGTAGCCGTCTTTATCTTGACTCTTAACACATTAGGCTCTGTTCACATCTGCGTTGGGGTCCCGTTCTGATGTTCCGTCTGAGCTCTTCGTCACAACGGGACCCTGAACAGGCACAAACTGACACAGACGCAAACCAGAGGTTTCTGTTTCCAACACCATTGATTTCAATGGTGACGGATCCGGTGCCCATGGTTTCCGTTTGTCTCTGTTGTGCACGCTGCAGCAAGTTTTCAGAGTCAAGATAAAAATAGCTACATCCGTATATCACCCATGTTAAATAGTAATTGCCCCCCTAAACCTAATAACTGGTTGTACCACCCTTGGACCTCACTTCTTTGCAGAACTGTTTTATTTCAGCCACATTCGAGATTTTTTGAGCATAAACTGCCTGTTTAAGGTCTTGCAACAGCATCTCAATAGGATTCAAGTCAGAAATTTGACACGGCACTCCGAAACTTTTATTTAGTATCTTCTGAGCAACTCAGAGATGGACTTGCTTGTGTGCTTCGGATCATATTCCTCCTGTATAACCCAACTGTGTCGCAAACTGACAGGCGGACATTCTCCGACAGGATTTTCGGATGGGGGGGCAGAGCTCATGATTCCATCAATTATGACAAGTCGTCCAGGTCCTGCAAAAGTAAAAGCAGCCTCAGACCATCACACTATTACCACCATGCTTGACTGTTGGTATGATTTTCTTACGGTGGAATGCAGTGTTACTTTTACGCCAGATGTAATGAGATGCATGTGTTCCAAAAAGTTCCACCTTTAAATCATTAGTGCACAGAATATTATCCCAAAAGTCTTGAGCGTCCTCTAGATGTGTTTTGGCAAATGCGAGACGAGCCATTGTGTTCTTTTTGGTCAGCGGTGGTTTGTTCCTTGCATCTCTCCAATTGATGACATTTTTACTATTTCATAATTGTATACATTGACCTTAACCCCTTCCCTCTTTGGCCACTTTTGACCTTCCTGACAGAGCCTCATTTTTCAAATCTGACATGTTTCAATTTATGTGGTAATAACTCCGGAATGCTTTTACCTATCCAAGCGATTCTGAGATTGTTTTCTCGTGACACATTGGACTTTATGTTACTGGCAAAATTTGCCCGATACATTCAGTATTTATTGTGAAAAACACCAAAATTTAGCGAAAAATTGCAAAAATTAAAATTTTTCTCAATTTAAATTCATCTGCTTGTAAGACAGGCAGTTATACCACACAAAAATGTTGCTAACTAACATCCCCCATATGTCTACTTTAGATTGGCATCGTTTTTTGATCATCATTTTATTTTTCTAGGACGTTACAAGGCTTAGAACTTTAGCAGCAATTTCTCACATTTTCAAGAAAATTTCAAAATGCTATTTTTACAGGGGCCAGTTCAGTTGTGAAGTGGCTTTGAGGTCCTTAGATATTAGAAACCGCCAATAAGTCACCCCATTTTAAAAACTGCACCCCTCAAAGTATTCAAAACAGCATTTAGAAAGTTTCTTAACCCTTTAGACATTGCGCAGGAATTAAGGCAAAGTAGAGGTGAAATTTACAAAGTTCATTATTTTTTTCCAGAAATTCATTTTGAATCCATTTTTTTTGTACCACAGAAGGTTTTACCCAAGAAATGCAACTCAATATTTATTGCCCAGGTTCTGCAGTTTTAGGAAATATCCCACATGTGGCCGTAGCGTGCTACTGGACTGAAGCACCGGCCTCAGAAGCAAAGGAGCACCTAGTGGATTTTGGGCCTCCTTTTTATTAGAATATATTTTAGGCACCATGTCAGCTTTGAACAGGTCTAGTGGAACTAAAACAGTGGAAACCCCCCAAAAGTGACCCCATTTGGGAAACTACACCCCTCGAAGAATTTATCTAGGGGTGTAGCAAGCATTTTGACCGGCCAGTTTTTTTGCAAAAATTTTTGGAACTAGGCCATGAAAATGAAAATCTACATTTTTTCAAATAAAATGTAGGTTTAGCTAATTTTTTTTCATTTCCAAAAGAACTAAAGTAGAAAAAGCACCACAGCGTTTGTAGAGCAATTTCTCCCGAGTAAAACAGTACCCCACATGTGGTAATAAACGGTTGTTTGGACACACGGCAGGGCTTAGAATGGAAAGTGCGCCATTTGGCTCTTGGAGCTCAAATTTAGCAGAAATGGTTTGCGGAGGCCATGTCACATTTGCAAAGCCCCTGAGGTGACAAAACAGTGGAAACCCCCAACAAGTGACCCCATTTTGGAAACTATACCCCTCGAGGAATTTATCTAGGGGTGTAGCAAGCATTTTGACCGGCCAGTTTTTTTGCAAAAATTTTTGGAACTAGGTCATGAAAATGATAATCTACATTTTTTCAAATAAAATGTAGGTTTAGCTAATTTTTTTTCATTTCCAAGAGAACTAAAGTAGAAAAAGCACCACAACATTTGTAGAGCAATTTCTCCCGAGTAAAACAATACCCCACATGTGGTAATAAACAGTTGTTTGGACACACGGCAGGGCTTAGAAGGGAAAGAGCGCCATTTGGCTCTTGGAGCTCAAATTTAGCAGGAATGGTTTGCGGAGGCCATGTCGCATTTGCAAAGCCCCAGAGGTGACAAAACAGTGGAAACCCCCAACAAGTGACCCCATTTTGGAAACTATACCCTTTGAGGAAATTATCTAGGGTATAGTGAGCATTTTGACCCCACAGGTTTTTTGCAGAAATTTTTGCAAGTAGGCTGTGAAAATGAAAATCTACATTTTTTCAAATAAAATGTAGGTTTAGCTAATTTTTTTTCATTTCCACAAGGACTAAAGGAGAAAAAGCACCATAAAATTTGTAAAGAAATTTCTCCCGAGTAAAACAATACCCCACATGTGGTAATAAACGGCTGTTTGGACACACGACGAGGCTGAGAAGGGAAAGTGCGCCATTTGGCTTTTGGAACTCAAATTTAGCAGGAATGGTTTGCGGAGGCCATGTCGCATTTGCAAAGCTCCTGAGGGGACAAAACAGTGGAAACCCCCAACAAGTGACCCCATTTTGGAAACTACACCCCATGAGGGAATTATCTAGGGGTAGAGTGAGCAGTTTTACCCCACAGGTTTTTTACAGAACTTATTGTAACTAGGCCGTAAAAATGAAAATCTACATTTTTTCAAAGAAAATGTAGGTTTAGGTATTTTTTTTTCATTTCCACAAGGACTGAAGGAGAAAAAGCACCACAACATTTGTAAAGCAACTTCTCCCGAGTAAAATAATACCGCACATGTGGTCACAAACATCTGTTTGGACACACGGTAGGGCTCAGAATGGAAGGAGCACCATTTGGATTTTGGAATGGTTTCTGGGTGTCATGTCCTATTTGCTGAGCCCCTGTAGTACTAGTACAGTGGAAACACCCCAAAAGTGACACCATTTGGGAAACTGCACCCCCTGAGGAATCATCTAGGGGTATAGTGAAAATTTTGATCCCAAAGGTTTTTTGCTGAATTAATTAGAATTAAGCCATGAAAATGAAAAATATTTTTTTTTTCCAACAAGATGTAGTTTTAGATACACATTTTTCATTTTTACAAGGAATAGAGAAGAAAAAGCACCCCAACATTTGTAAAGTAATTTCTCCCGAGTACGGTAACACCCCATATGTGGTTATAATCGACTGTTTACATATATGGGAGCATTCAGAAGAAAAGGAGCGGTATTTATCTTTTGGAGCGTAGATTTTGCTGGAATGGGTTGCGGATGCCATGTTGCATTTGCAAAATCCCTGATGTACAAAAACAAAAGTGACCCCGTTTTAGAAACTACACCCCTAAAGGCATTTATCAAGGGATGTAGTGACAATTTAGACTCCACAGGTGTTTTTCAGAAATGAATACGCAGTGGATGGTGCAAAGTGAAAATTGCAATTTCTCCACTGATCTGCCCATTCACCGCACAAGATGTTGTGCCCCTAGAGAATCTTACCCCATAAATTGTTAAGCGGGTTCTCCCGGGCATGGTAATGCCTTACTTGTGGCCATAAATTGCTGTTTGGGCACACTGTAGGGCTAAGAAGGGAAAGACCGCCATTTTGAGCATGGATTTTGCTTGGTAATAGTTCTGTTTGGGGTTTTGCTGGTATTTCAGCTTATAATGTGGTGGCATATGTAATCTGTGCGGAGTATATCAGGGCATAATAGGAGGGTATAATCATGGGGTAAATAATACAATTATCCATAGATGTGTGTTACGCTGTGAAGCGATCCGTTATGCGCAGGCCGGCGTCACACTGATAAACGGTTTTCTTTCTTATCCCTCCTTTGTAACGCTCTGCACATTTTGGGGACTTTTTCTCCTTCGTAGTTTGGGAAATATTGCTGGGAAAGTTTTGCGCTGGTATAATACGGGCGCCCTCGCTTCCAGCGGATGTGCTATGTCCATTCCCTTTCCTAGTTCCTAAATACTAGGGCCCTAAAACTGCAGGAATGTTCCCCTCCGGCCTGCGCATTGAGATGTTTTTTCATCACCGCATTACTAGTGCCGTAACTTTTTTATTTTTCAGTTGATTGAGCGGTGTGCGGGCTTGTTTTTTGCGAGACGGGCTGTAGATTTTATTGGTACCATTTTAGAACACATACGACTTTTTGATCACTTTTTATTTCATTTTTTGGTAAAGGAAATTACCAAAAACAAGCAATTCTGGAATAGTTTTTTATTGTTTTTTTTTCTCTGCATCCACAGTGCGCCCTAGATTACATGTTAGCTTTATTCTGCGGGTCGATACGATTACGGCGATACCAAATTTATATAGTTTTTTTTATGTATTGCGGCTTTTGCACAATAAAATCACTTTTTTTATAAAATCATTTGTTTTCTCTGTCGACATATTCTAAGACCCATAACTTTATTATTTTTGCGTGCACAAAGCGGTGTCAGGGATTATTTTTTGCGGCACGGATTGGCGTTTTTTATTAGTACTATTTTGGAGTAAATGTGACTTTTTGATCACTTTTTATAGCATTTTTTGGAAGGAGATGTGACCTAAAAACAAAGATTCTGGCGCTGTTTTTCATGTTTTTTTTTTACCGCGTTCACCGTGCGGGATAAATTACATAATAGTTTTGTAGTTTGGGTCGTTACGGACGCGGCGATACCAATTATGTATAGTTTTTTTTATTTTTACGGTTTTTCCCATAATAAAATACTTACTATGGGAAAAAAGTCAGTTTAGCTTTATTTTTATTTGAAATGTGTGTGTTTTTTATTGTTTTACCACATTTTTATTTACTTTTTTTTACTTTTTTTACTTGTCCCACTAGGGGACATGAGGGCCTGATGCCCCGATCGCTACTCTAATACACTGCACTACATACGTAGTGCAGTGTATTAGCGCTGTCAGTTATTCACTGACAGCAAGCCTATGAGGACTCGCCGCAGGCGGGTCCTCATCGGCTCCCGTACAAGGCAGACTCGGACGCCATTTTCTGGCGTCCGATTGCCACAGCAACCCAGCGATTGCATCACTGGGTTGCCGATCGGGTGAAAACCTATCAGATGCTGCGCTCTATTGAGCGCAGCATCTGAGGGGTTAATCTGCCGGATCGGAGAGTAGCTCCGGTCCTGGCAGTTACAGGAGGGTGCCAGCTGTATAATACAGCTGTCCCCCCGCAGTGATAGTGCCGGCTCTGCTTCTGAGCCCGCACCATCACTGCGCCGTATATATACGGCGCTTTGCGGGAACCACCTCCCGACAGCGCCGTATATATACGCCGTATGTCGGGAAGGGGTTAAATGAGGCAGGTGAGGTCTGCAGTTCTTTAAATGTTATTCTGGGTTATGTTTTGGGACCTCCTGGATGAGCCTTGGTGAAATTTTGGTAAACAGGCCACTCCTGGGGAGGTTTACCACTGTTCCAGGTTTGCTCCATTTGTGGATAATGGCTCTCACTGTGATTTGCTGGAGTTCCAAATCCCTATCAATGACTTTGTAACCCTTTCCAGACCGGTAGACTTCAATGACTTTGTTTGGCATATGTATTTGAATCTCTTAAGGGCATGGTATCATGTGCTTCTTTTTGAGACTTTCTAGCTGGCTTCACATCACCAGACAGCCTGTATTTAGGTAATGTTTAGCTTCAACAGGTCTGGCAGTAATTATGCCTCGGTGTGGCTTGTGAAATTTAACCCAATTGAATTTGGTTAATTGGTTGATTTAGCAGTTAAGGGGGAAATTACTTTTTCACATAGGGCCTGGTAGGGCTAAACAGCCTTCTTCCCCAATAAATGAAGCAATCATTGTAAAACAGCATTTTGTGTTTTCTTTGGTTATATTTGTCTAATATTAAAAGTAACTACCTACAAAAAAACACACATGTACTTTGCTACCAAAATATAACAATTCTTTATTAATGATCAGTTCATATAAAAAAAACATGTAATACAAGATACACATTACCCAAGAAAAATAGATCCCCTCATTGACCCAGTTCTCAGAACCCCATACTGCCATAATGTGCAAATAGTGCAATAGGAGGCTGATAAGCCATGGTTATATAAGTGAATAGCGGATAGTACCTTCCACATATATATATATATATATATATATATATATATATATATATATATATATATAAACATTAGTAGTCAGGAAAACCAAGTAAGGTAAATGAGGTATACAGACCAGAACCTAATTTTCCTTACTTGGTTTCCTGCTCATTAATGTTAATATATTTATGTGGAAGGTACTATTCACTATTGTCACGGCTCTGGGGAATGTGGACCCACTGGGACACTCCGCTGTAACGGAGTATAAGCTGGCCAAACAAACATCAGTAACAGTCACTGTGACGAGAGTACCTGGTTAGCTGGTTTGCGCTGGTTTATCGGAAGCTGGCTTGTGCCGGACTATCGGAAGTTGGCTTGTGCTGGATAATCGGAAGTTGGCTTGTGCTGGATAATCTGAAGTTGGCTTGTGCTGGATAATCGGAAGTTGGCTCGTGCTGGATAATCGGAAGCTGGCTCGTGCTGGATAATCGGAAGCTGGCTCGTGCTGGATAATCGGAATCTGGCTCGTGCTGGATAATTGGAAGCTGGCTTATGCTGGATAATCGGAAGCTGGCTTGTGCTGGATAATCGGAAGCTGGCTTGTGCTGGATAATCGGAACTTGGCTTGTGCTAGATAATCGGAAACTGGCTTGTGCTGGATAGTCGGAAGCTGGCTTGTGCTGGATAGTCAGAAGCTGGCTTATGCTGGATAATCGGACTTGTCTCGAATACAGGACCCAGATACCGAGGTCGTCGCAGACACTAGACTTGACACGGACACCGCACATGGATACTAAATCGTCATAGACACTGGACTTGACACGGACACCGGACACAGATACTGAAGTCATTACGGACACTAGATTTGACACGGTCACCGGAGACTGATACTGAAGTTGTCATGGACACTCGACTTGACACGGACACCAAACACGGATACTGAAGTTGTCACAGACACTGGACTTCACACGGACACCGGACACGGATACTGAAGTGGTCACGGACACTGGATACAGAAACAGATTATAGAATCTTTGAAGACTAACACAGGGTTAGACACAACATTGCTCAAGCACTGAGTAAGTGGGCAGAGTTCCTATTAAAGTCCAGGGTGTGCTGGGATTAGTTTGGAGCAATATTCCTGGTGCGCACGCTGGCCCTTTAAGACCTGGGACAAGCGGTGGATCAAATTAATATTTTAGTGATCCTTACTCCCCACTCAAATGCCACTATACACCGTATACACGAACAATGCAGTCATATATAGTGTACACATGAACATTGTCATCAATACTGTACACATAAATGTCCCTAAATACTGTACACATGAATAATGCGACATGTACTGTGTTTACAAACATTGACATCATATATGTTGTACACATTAATAATGCTGCTATATATACTATACACCTGAATAATGCCACCATATACACTGTAAACATAAATTATGCCACTATATACTGTACACATGAATAATGCTGCCATATATACTGTACACATAAGTAATGCTGGTATATACTGTATACTATATACATGAATAATGGTGCCATACATATTGTACACATGACTAACGCCACCATATACTGTATAGATGATTAAGGCTGCTATATGTACTACACAAACAAATAATGCTGCCATATACACCGTTCACATGAATAATGCTACTATATATAATACATACATGAATAATGCCACTATATACTGTGCACATGAATAATGCCTCCATTAATACCGTACACATGAATAATGTGACATATACTGTGTACACAAACAATGCCATGATATATATGTTACACATTAATATTGCTGCTATATATATACTATACACATGACTAATGCCGCCATATATACTGTAAACATAAATAACACCACTATATACTTATATACTGTACACATGAAAAATGTTGCCATATAGTGTACACATGAATAACGCCACTATGTACTGTAGAAAATTATTAAAAATGTTGCTATATATACTATACACATGAACAATGCCACCATATATACTGTACACATGAATATATACTATATACTGTATACATGAATAACGCCACTATATACTGTACACATGAATCCTGCTGCTATATATACTATACACATGAACAATGCCACCATATATACTATACACATGAATAACACCACTATATACTGTATACATGAATAACGCCACTATATACTGTACACATGAATCCTGCTGCTATATATACTATACACATGAACAATGCCACCATATATACTGTACACATGAATAACACCACTATATACTGTATACATGAATAACGCCACTATATACTGTACACATGAATCCTGCTGCTATATATACTATACACATGAACAATGCCACCATATATACTGTACACATGAATAACACCACTATATACTGTATACATGAATAACGCCACTATATACTGTACACATGAATCCTGCTGCTATATATACTATACACATGAACAATGCCACCATATATACTATACACATGAATAACACCACTATATACTGTATACATGAATAACGCCACTATATACTGTACACATGAATCCTGCTGCTATATATACTATACACATGAACAATGCCACCATATATACTGTACACATGAATAAAACCACTATATACTGTATACATGAATAACGCCACTATATACTGTACACATGAATCCTGCTGCTATATATACTATACACATGAACAATGCCACCATATATACTATACACATGAATAACACCACTATATACTGTATACATGAATAACGCCACTATATACTGTACACTTGAATCCTGCTTCTATATATACTTAACACATTTTGAGACAGTGACTGAGACAGTCATTGAGCGAAGGTACATTTATCCTGTTTCATGTGTCTTAGGGTATGTTCACACGCAGTGTTTTCATGCGTATTTCGGGGCGTAAACGCCTCAAAATATGCCTTGAAAAACACTAGCGAAACGCCGACAAACAGCTTCCCATTGAAATCAATGGGCAAACCGGTGTCTAGTTCAGACGAGGCGTTTTTTTCCCTTGAAAACAAGGGTAATTTTCAGCCATTTTTAATTTTGCGTGTGAACATACCCTTAGCTCCCATGCACACGACCGTAAAAATCGTCCGTAATTGTGGACCGCAATTTCGGTCCGCAATTATGGACGCATTTACTTCTATTTCGATGTATATTTATGGTAAGATGTCCGTCCGTAGAAATGTACCGCAAAACATAGGACATTTCCGTTCTTTTGCTTTTTACGGGACATACTCTCATACCTTGTACATGGTGCACCGGCTGAAAATGCAGGCGGCTGTCCGCGGCCACCGACGGCCGGTCGTGCCCGCAGTAGCGACCTCTGATTACATGCACTGCTGTATGCATGGGGCCTTAGTCTCCAGGGAATGTGTCGTTTAAAATGGAAAGCTCAGACTTCTCAAATCTGGCTGGTTCGAAAAGGACCTGGAGTCGGACGGGGGAAGAATAAGGTGAATTCCCAAATCTCTATGTCATTAGGGCTCGACTGCTGGTCAATTGGCTACACCTATATTCTGGGCATAAGAAGGTGCAGACACAGTGATGACTTGCTCATGTATGGGTCTGACTTCTGAGTCTGAGACATAGCCTGCTGTCTGTGAGTAAAAGTCTGTGTTACCGAGTCTCCAGTGCCTGGTATAGTAAGGGACTGTACTTGTGTAGTTAGTGCTCAGCCGAGCGGGTTTCTTTTGTTTTTGCCTGAAATCTAAAAGGCTTATTTTCTCATTTTGGACTATAATTGCTGTGTCACTGTCTCTGACTGATGTGAACTCGCTTGCCTCGATCTTCTGACAATAAACACCTCACAACATATATATTGGCGCCATATATACCGTTCACATGAATAATGCTGCTATATATATAATACAATAATATATATTGATCCCAAAGGGATAATGCCACTATATACTGTGCACATGAATAATGCCGCCATGAATACTTTACACATGAATAACCTGGAACACGTAGCGCATGTGCCCCTCACAACTATAACACATACTACATACGCGCCACTCAAACCGATGGCATTGACTTACAATGATCGTTTTTGGATTCTAACGTGGTGTCCATTGTTACTCAGCATGTAGCCCTATTTTTCCCATCAAAATCTGACAAACACTGTGACAGAGACTCTTACGCAGATTCGAACAGATTTTAATTTCCCTGCAACTACTAGAGAGTTGTTGGTTTACGGCAGGCTGTAAAAGAGAGAGTGGCGCTGCTGATCAGTTATTGTATACCAGGTCCCGTGGCTGCTTATTGGCTCTGAAAACAGCAGCCGCTCAGCAGTGCCATTCTCTTTTCTTATCTAAAGAGGTCTGTGAAATCTGCCCCACCAATGCTGGACTGGTGGGCAGGTTCTTTCCAGCTGGTGAGAGGAAGCACTTCCTCTGCTGCTTGATTATACAGTACAGATGCGACCAACCTCATGCCTCTTGTACCCATTGCCACATCTCAGCGTGTCTGATCAGCGCCGCATATAGCTAAGATTGATCAGACACCTGAAGTGAATAGGCTTCATTTTATAGCTATAATTAATAAGGACTGTGTAGGTGGCAGCCAACCAGCCCAATCTGGCCATGCCCTTATCTGTGAGGAGTTTTATGTCTGTACAGGTTTTCAGTCTGTGCCCATTCACTTCCAGCAATCAAAGATCTTGAGATCAAATGTTAAGAAATTGAAAAGCAAATTATATTGGAAAATTGCATAACTTTTCCTTGTATAATGATTAAACTATATTTATTTACTTATAACTGGAACCCCCCAATTCAAGATCCTAGTCAGTGGACAAGACTCAATTTCTTCTTTTAAGCATATGCAAAGCGGACATTGTTTATGATAAAAATATGTACCTGTCATCATAAACTACTATACTATGGACAGACCTCCTCAGTCTTCTAAATCGAAGCAATGAATGTTGAATTTTATTACAATTATATAAAGTTGTAAAGTTTTGTTCACCATAAACATAGAGATATTTAAATAGTAAAAAGTTCCCAAGTAGATACGGGGGGATTTAAACTACCATCTTTTCTAATGTACAGCTGAAAGGAGAATGGAAGACTCTACGTAGAGCTTTCAAGAAGCTGGATATGGACAGCAGCGGCTACTTATCTCTACCTGAGTTTAGATCTGTTTTGAAGCTCTGCAACTTTGTGCTTGACGAAGATGAGATTTATCACATCATGTCCAAATATGACCAGAATATGGATGGCCGCATCAACTACAAATCTTTTCTAGATCACACAAGTAAAAAAGAGAGCACTTCTAGCCCAACAACACCACTGGCAAACATAGTCTAAGTTTCCTCCAAACAAGCGCTTAGATTGCTCATTCCCATTCCTATAAGGATGGCTCTCCAGCTGTTGAGGAGCAGAGGTTGACTGAACATGGTGGGATTTGTAATCCACAGCACTGGAGAACCATCCTATTGCTTTACCGGCTCATGTAGTATGTGCTGCAGGTGAAACTCAAGTCTTTGAAATTTCTGTGTTTGAAATGTTTTGAAACATAGTTTAGGAATTAACATTCTTTCTCATCATTAAATGAGTTCTTTAAACCATAGAAAATGGGTGACTTATACGCTCTTTTGTAGGATCTTCCCCCTCAATTCTTATACAGTCCATGTTTTTCCTATTTTTTTCTTAAAAGGGTTTTCAGAGTGACAAATATTAATGTTCGTCACAGCGCCATACATATGCGTGTGGCTATACCTGGCACATTCACTTGAATGGGACTGAGCTGCAGTACCAGGCACTGTTGCCATATGGCCGAGCTGCTGTGCCTGTAGAAACAATAAATGGGCCAGCGGTCGCTTAAAGAGGCTCTGTCACCAGATTTTGCAACCCCTATCTGCTATTGCAGCAGATCGGCGCTGCAATGTAGATTACAGTAACGTTTTTATTTTTAAAAAACGAGCATTTTTGGCCAAGTTATGACCATTTTTGTAGTTATGCAAATGAGGCTTGCAAAAGTCCAAGTGGGTGTGTTTAAAAGTAAAAGTCCAAGTGGGCGTGTATTATGTGCGTACATCGGGGCGTTTTTAATACTTTTACTAGCTGGGCGTTCTGATGAGAAGTATCATCCACTTCTCTTCAGAACGCCCAGCTTCTGGCAGATCACGCTGTGACGTCACTCACAGGTCCTGCATCGTGTCAGACGAGCGAGGACACATCGGCACCAGAGGCTACAGTTGATTCTGCAGCAGCATCAGCGTTTGCAGGTAAGTAGCTACATCGACTTACCTGCTAACGCCGATGCTGCTGCAGAATCAACTGTAGCCTCTGGTGCCAATGTGTCCTCGCTCGTCTGACACGATGCAGGACCTGTGAGTGACGTCACAGCGTGATCTGCCAGAAGCTGGGCGTTCTTAAGAGAAGTGGATGATACTTCTCATCAGAACGCCCAGCTAGTAAAAGTATTAAAAACGCCCCGATGTACGCACATAATACACGCCCACTTGGACTTTTACTTTTAAACACACCCACTTGGACTTTTGCAAGCCTCATTTGCATAACTACAAAAATGGTCATAACTTGGCCAAAAATGCTCGTTTTTTAAAAATAAAAACGTTACTGTAATCTACATTGCAGCGCCTATCTGCTGCAATAGCAGATAGGGGTTGCAAAATCTGGTGACAGAGCCTCTTTAAGACATTGATGGCCCATCATAAGAATATCTTATCAATATTTGACTCCCGGGAAACCCCTTTAACCATTGTCAACTCATTGTTGGAGCTATATTTGTCCTCTGCTTAATTCATTTCTATCATGTCTGGAGTTAATTTTCAATTTGGATTAGTGATGTGATTTTGTTGAATTCTAAAGTAAAACAAAAATGTATGTCCCTGTTAATCTTTTTGAATCTGTCTTTTTTAAGATTAAAGATGCTCTGAAACAGCTAATACACTGCAGCACTGTTTTATAGGACTTACAAATAAACTTTTAACAAAATGTCTGTCTTTGAGTTTTTATTATTTTATTAATCAGTTTCCATGTAAAGATTAAACCTATCATAAATGGGGGGTGAGGTCAGAAAAAGGGTCTTCAGGATGTAGGAAATCTAATCATATATAGAGTGTTGTGGAAAAGGTTATTCAGGAGGTTTTTTAGAACATTTGCACAATTCTCTACATGTTTATTTGTCTCCCACAATTGAAATTGTCAAATCCAATGTAGCAAAGGAGATCTACAGATGTATATTAGCTGATTTTGTTAATGTAGAAGAGCCAAATTTATCTTTTATTATGACATCATCTTATAAGAATGTGTTGTCTATGTTTTTCCATAGAACTACAGTTAAAGCCTACTGCGTAATACAAAAATAAGATAACTCTCACGTTCAGCTCTGTACATCTGTATAATCTTTCAACTTGTTGCTTTTAATGTTATGGACACATAGATTCTGTTTAGTTTGGGTTGATTAAATAACTCTAAAGGGTCCCTTTTGGTGCAATAATTTAGTAACTTTATTTTTTGTGAGATAAATGTACCGTACTTGATCTATGCATGGTTTGGGATGATCTACACCAGGGGTCTCAAGCATGTGGCCCGCGGGCCGCATGCGGCCCCTGAGGCTGTCATCTGAGGCCAGCGGGACACAGAGCCGCTAGTATAAGCTCTGCTCCAGGACTCTGCGGAATTCCCTGACATCTATGTCCATATATGGACAGTGATGTCAGGGGCTTCCCCAAAGCCGGAGTCCCGGGAAGAGCGCTAGTATAGGCTCTGCTCCGGGACTCTGTGAAATCCCCCAATGATGTCAGGAGCACAGCTCGAGTCCCAGTAGGAGCGCTACTAGCGCTCTGCCCGGGACTCCAGCTCTGGGGTTGCCCCTGACATCTCTGTCCATAAATGAACAGTGATGTCAGGAGCAGAGCTGGAATCCCAGGCAGAGTGCTAGTAGCAGCTCTGCTCCGAGACTCAAGCTCTGGGCAAGCCCCTGGCTGGGGTTTCCACTCCTAGAGGGAGACCCATTGGAGCTATCTACTGGGGGTGTGTGGCACTATCTACAAGGGGAATGTGTGGCATTATCTACAGAGGGCACTGTAGCATCTGCAGAGGGCACTGTGGCAGCATCTACAGAGGGCACTGTGGCAGTATCTACAGAGGGCACTGTGGAATTATCTACAGAGGCCACTGTGGCAGTATCTACAGAGGGCACTGTGGCATTATCTATAGAGGGCTCTGTGACACTATCTTAAATGGGGCTGCCCAATCTTGATATTTGTGTGTCTGCCAAACGCTGCCAACTGAGCCGCCGGACTGCATTTTGGGACACTTAAACTGGAAAACTGGATTGTTGAAATCTTGCAAATTTCCGTTAAGTTTAAACCTAGCACTATTATTATAGTAATGTAGTATTATTATAGTAATGTATTATTACAGTAATGTAGTATTCTTATAGTAATGTTATATTATTATTATTATTATTATTATTATAGTAATGTAGTATTATAGTAATGTAGTATTATTATAGTAATGTATTATTAGTATTGTAGTATTATTGTTATAGTAATGTAGTATTATTATAGTAATGTATAGAGATGAGCGAACTTATGAAAAGTTCGGTTCGGCTAGTTCGCCGAATTTCAAGAAAAAGTTCGATTCGGACCGAACTAGTTCTGACCGAACCTGTAATTTCCGTGCGCCGAGCATGGTACTGTCCAGGGTGCTGAAAGGGTTAATGGGCAGCACTAACTCTTTCAGCAACCTTGACAGTACATGCTCGGCGCACGGAAAATACAATTTTAATGTAATAAAAAAACAAAAAAAAAACGTTCATACTTACATTCATCCTGTCCGGCCTCCAGCGATGACGTTTCATCCATGTTGCCGCTGCAGCCAATCACAGGCTGTAGTGGCGGTCACGCACGTCAGGATGACGTCAGAAGGCCGGCCTCCAGGGATGACGCTTCATCCCACGTGACCGCCTCTGCAGCCAATCACAGGCTGCAGCGGCCTCTGCAGCCAATCACAGGCTGCACCGGCCTCTGCAGCCAATCACACGCTCCTCTCCTGAAATACTCTGTGCTGCGCTGCCTTAAACTCTGTGGACAGGTCAGGATCCTGTTTCTTTTAAATGCTGCTGGGGAACCCGCTCGATCCACTATATAAGGCTGCGCTACAGTGCAGCATTTAAAAGAAACAGGATCCTGACCTGTCCACAGAGTTTAAGGCAGCACAGAGTATTTCAGGAGGGGAGCGTGCAGATTAAGTGCTGCTGTGAACTCTGCTCTTACCATTATGTAGCTCTCAGTCTGTTACCTCTCCTCCACTCCTGTCAATAACACCTTCACATGATTGGCAAGTCACCACGTAATGGTAAGAGCAGAGTTCACAGCAGCACAGAGTATTTCAGGAGATGAGCGTGCGGATCTTGTGCGGGGTGGTGACTTGCCAATCATGTGAAGGTGTTATTGAGGACAGGAGTGGAGGAGAGGTAACAGACTGAGACCTACGTAATGGTAAGAGCAGAGTTCACAGCAGCACAGAATCTGCACGCTCCTCTCCTGAAATACTCTGTGCTGCTGTGAACTCTGCTCTTACCATTACGTAGCTCAGTCTGTTACCTCTCCTCCACTCCTGTCCTCAATAACACCTTCACATGATTGGCAAGTCACCACCCCGCACAAGATCCGCACGCTCATCTCCTGAAATACTCTGTGCTGCTGTGAACTCTGCTCTTACCATTACGTGGTGACTTGCCAATCATGTGAAGGTGTTATTGAGGACAGGAGTGGAGGAGAGGTAACAGACTGAGCTACGTAATGGTAAGAGCAGAGTTCACAGCAGCACTGAATCTGCACGCTCATCTCCTGAAATACTCTGTGCTGCCTTAAACTCTGTGGACAGGTCAGGATCCTGTTTCTTTTAAATGCTGCACTGTAGCGCAGCCTTATATAGTGGATCGAGCGGGTTCCCCAGCAGTATTTAAAAGAAACAGGATCCTGACCTGTCCACAGAGTTTAAGGCAGCACAGAGTATTTCAGGAGATGAGCACGGCCGGCCACGGGCAGCCGGTCGTTTTTCCGAGCCGTGCTCCCATTATAAAGTATAGGAGCACGAGGCCCCGTAATGACGGGTGACTACATGTTTGCACCCGTCATTACAGCAGCGTTGCTAGGCGACGTCAGTAAATAGTCACTGTCCAGGGTGCTGAAAGAGTTAACTGATCAGCAGTAAATGTTTCAGCACCCTGGACAGTGAATTCCGATCAGAATATACATCAACCTGTAAAAAAAAAAGACGTTCATACTTACCGAGAACTTTCTGCTTCATCCAGTCCGGTCTCCTGGCCGTTGCCTTGGTGACGCGTCCCTCTCGACATCCGGCCCGACATTCCTGGGTGACGTTACAGCCCATGTGACCGCTACAGCCAATCACAGGCTGCAGAGGCCTCTGCAGCCAATCACAGGCTGCAGAGGCCTCTGCAGCCAATCACAGGCTGCCGCGTCAGAAAAGAAGGTCGGACTGGAGGAAGAAGAGGGACTCGTCACCAAGACAACGACAGGGTACGTATGAAATGCTTTTTATTTTATTTTTAATCAGCAGCCTCTTTTCTCTATCAGTGATTGATAGAGACAAGTGGCTGCCGATTTGTATAATATTTTTGACCGGGTTCGGTCAAAACGGGTTCGGCCGAACCTGGTGAAGTTCGGATTCGCTGCGAACCGAACTTTTCCTGATGTTCGGACCGAAACCGGGTTCGGTTGTCCCGGTTCGCTCATCTCTAGTAATTTAGTATTATTATAGTATTATAATAATGTAGTATTGTTATAGTAATGTAGTAATGTTATAGTAATGTAGTATTATTATTGTAGTAATGTGGTATTGTTATAGTAATGCAGTATTGTTATTGTAGTAATGTAGAATTGTTATAGTAATGTAGTAGTATTATAGTAATGTAGTATTCTTATTATAGTAATGTAGTATTGTTATTGTAGTAATGTAATATTGTGTTTATAGTAATGTAGTATTATTATTATTATTATAGTAATGTAGTATTGTTATTGTAGTAATGTAGTATTGTTATTATAGTAATGTAGTATTATTATTATAGTAATGTAGTATTGTTATGGTAATGTTGTATTATTATAGTAGTTCAAATAAGTAATTGATTAGAAATAATTTTGTACTGTATCAAATTTGAAAGTAATGCGGCTCGTCAACTTCACATTTTTTCTATATGTGGCCCACTTACCCGGCCGAGTTGGAGACCCCTGGTCTACATTATTGTCATACGATAGCTTTTCACTTATCATTCTTGGCTTTAGTTAACTTGGCTTTATTCAACTCATCACTTCAAATTTATTAGGCCCCTTTCAAACGGCATTTTCCTTATATGTTTGAAGTATGCTCCGGGAAAGCTCCCGACAAATACGTCAAACATACCCAGAGGCTCCCGTTATTAGACATTAGTGTCCTTTTACCTCCATAGGGTGGTATATGTTGAGTGTACTGTTTTTTTGCTGGATAGAATAGCATAGTAAGCGACATAGCGTATCCTCCAGTAAAAAAAATTATACATCTTTGAACTCGGTAGACTATAGGTGACAGGTGCCACCATCATTTACAAACATCTGTTTAATGTATTCATCATGGGTTTTTCAATCGTTTTTTCTGACGTATCTAGACGAATGCCATTATAGCCTATGGGTAAATGAATTTCTAACAGTGGCTTCTGTCACCCATAGGCTATAATAGTATCCGTTTAATGGCCACAACATGAAAAGGATTGTGAGAGTTCATTACGTATGCGTTAAATAGATACCCATTATAGTCTATGGGTGACGAATGCCACTGTTAGGCATACATTTGAGCCTCTGTTTAATTTGTAAGTCGCAAGTTTTTCCTGGCGTATACATCAAACGGAGACCATTGTGAAAAAAAGCTTTAGGCCGGGTTGACACGTAGCGTAAACACTGCAGATTTTTTGCAATGGATTTCATTGCGGAAAATCCGCAGCGTATTACAGTACCATCAAAGTGGATGAGATTTTAACAAATCTCATCCATATGCTGTGTAAAAAACCTGCGGTGCATTTTTTTAATCTGCAGCATGTCAATTTATGCTGCAGAATCGCTGGTTTTCTGTTGCAGGTTTTCCCCATTGAATTCAATGGTGTGATAAAACCCGCTACAGAAAGCAGATGTTGCGATTTTTGCAGCGGAAAATCTGCGAATCTGCCCCAAAAATCGCAATTCAGAAAAATAAGAGTCTATACTTACCCATATCTCTCTACTCCTGTTTCCAGCCCGGCCTCCAGGGATGACGTTCATCCCATGTGACTGCTGCAGTCAATCACGGGCTGCAGCGGTCGCATGAGATAAAACGTCATCCCAGGAGAAGGGCTGCAGGACGTCAGAGGGACGTGTAGCCATCGTTACGGGTAAGTACAAACTTAATTTTTTTACGTACCGTTTTCCGCAGCGGACATTCTGGACGAATAACTGCACCACAATTTGGTGCAGATTTTTTCGCCTGGAATTCCCTGCGCCATCCAGGGCGGATACGCTGTGTACCTTTAACAAAATAACAAAGCATGTAAAATACATTTAGAGAGAAACTAGAAGGGTATCTTCTGGGATACTGCACTAGGTGTTTACCCTTTAACGTCTGTACGAAGATGTGAACTTGGCCACAAGTATAGCCAGGCCGCTACCCTCAGAGTAGTCTCCATTGGCAACGGCCAACGTGGGCAGACGAGGTAAAATCATGGCAGGCAAGATACGAGTTAGCATAGGTCAGGTGAGGCAGCAGACGTTCACTCACGTTTAGCAAGGCCAGAGGTCAGAGCCGGCGTCAGACGGTTGTCACGGTAAACAGATAAGGGGTCAGGGATGCATGCAGACGAGGTCAAGTTCAGACAGGGTCGATAACAGATAATCAAAATACAAGTGTCAGGAGAATACAACTAGTATAAAATTGCTCTGGCATGGAGCAATATAGTAGAAACCTTTTTATACATAGGAAAGCTGGGGCGATTTTGGCATCCAGTAGGAGCAGTGGCAGGAGAACCAGGAGGTGAGGTGAAGGCTTGTTTGAAGATGAGAACAGCTCAGGAGTCCTATTTTTTGCATTCACACCCTTTCAAGCAAGAGCAAAGATGGAAGTCACCAGAGATTAAAAATGAGGAATGAATTGCCGATAAAAATTAGCAAATCCTAAAAATCGCTGTATGTCTTTGAGTCTAGGGGACGAGGCCATTTGAGTACTGCGGATAATTTTGCTGGATCCATTTGAAGGCGTTGATCTGAAATTTTAAAACCTAGGAAAGGTAAGCTGGATCTTTCTAAAAGACACTTTTCCAGCTTGGCGTAAAGATGGTTTACTCTGAGATGCTGCAGAACGATTAGCACTAAAATGGTTAACGAGTGTTGCGGGGGGGGGGGGGGGGGGTGTTATTTCAATAAACCTATTTTTTCTATGTTTTTTTTTTAAACTTTAATACTAGCGCCTTAGTAATTGCCGCTGACTGATTGACAGCTTCCATTACTAAGGCGGGGCTTAGTGTTAGCGGGTGAAATGGCTAACACTAACCCCCATTATTACCCCGATACTCACTGCCACCAGGGTTATCGGGAAGAGTCAGGTACGGTCTAGTACCCGACCATCTGCAGTGATGGTCGGGTACTGGGGCGGCCGCAGGCTGGTATTATTAGGCTGGTATTACAAATCTAAATAAATCTAAAGGTCCCCGTTGCTATCTAATATGTAGGACATTGGTTTGATGACTGAGTACCAGTGTCTAAACAAACTCCTTATTTAGCTACTGAGCCCTATTGATGGTTTCTCAATTGCGGGCAACTTCCTGCTTTCTCTCTTATCGATGGGTTGATGATGACCCGGTCTGGGATGGCATACGCCTATCCTTGACTTGCTCCCTGTCATCCCATGGAATCTCGCATCTGTCTCTCTGTTTGCCCCCATTTTAACCATCTTGCCTGTCCATTATAAATCTTCCCACAATGTTAGACTGCTCACCTAGGTCTGGATAGATAATCAACTTTGAAAATATTTTTTACACTTTTTATTTATTTTTATATAACTTTTTTTCTTATTATATATCTTTTTAAATTTTTTCTTATTTTGACAGGCTTTATCTTTTGCTCTTTCTATCTTGTTTTGAGAAACACCTGTTCACAGTCAAATAGAGAGAACCTCATATATGAAAATTCTACCCAGAACTGTACTAGGGAATATATGAATTTGTAATATCTGCATAAATAGGAGATATCTTTTATTTATGATATAATGGTAATTAATGTCAGTAGAACTACTTTCCTTTTATATAAAATTTTCATAAATCTCTTTGAAAGTACTTTGTAAAGGGGATAACAGGAAATGTATAGGAATATACTGAATATAGTGTTAAATATTTTGAGAAACCTTTTTTCTCCCTCCCTTGAAAATTAATGGGAACATTTAATTGAATTTGGGAGCGAATCATATAAAAACTGCACATACCTTGAGTGCAATAACGGCTCTGAGGAAGTCCCAGATGGGATGAAACGCGTTAGCTAATCAAATTCTTCTTTGACACGTGTGTGTTTGACGTCACACACCGTGTACCTGTGCTGGATCTAACTGAGGCTGTAATGAGTTCAGTCTAACCTGCACCACACCTGAACGTGAGGAGGCACAAAGGGAGATAGACCCGGACAAAGCCGTAAAGGCTATGAGAAATACTATGGAGGACGGAGGCTTGCCCGGACCTTATGCTAACTGGATCCCGTCCTGAAAGACGTGTTGGAACCTATACTACACTCGTAACATAAAGGTAATGGTGAATGAACATCTATACAAGAGGTTGAATTCATCCTCTTTAATCCTATTTGGGGATTGTCTCATACGTCTCTCTCGCAAACATATGAAGTGAACTTGATGTTGCTAATCTCACAGAGAGATCGATCGGTTCCCTTTTTTGGCACATACCTTCACTACCTGGCCACCTTCAGCTACATGTGTATGATATGTGGATGACTGTTCTCCCGAATTAAACACTGCTTATAAGGATTGCTTGGATGCATGCATCTATTGCTCGGGATATTGGAATAGTGCCCGCACTATATTAATGATATGTAACTTTGTTTTTTCATTGTATTTTCATATTTATTGACTATTGTCTAAGATTTTAATAATTAAATAATTTTGTATTTCGCTACTTATTTCTGACCCAAAGTGTGCTGGTTTTGTGCAATAATTTTTTCTTTTTTCTTTTGCTATATTATTATATTGGACGGCACCGTGCATTAATTTATTGCATTTTTTGGGTTATACAAATAGGATATTCTTTTTTCTTTTTTTCTTTTTTCTTCAGTCTATATATGTTACGACCAGCAGGTTTTGTGGGCTACTCCACCGGTTTGGCTTGGGACCACTACGATCATTATCTAAGCAGCCTCCACGGTCTTCAACTTTTAACCCAGGGAATCTGGTCTTCGCAGCGGGGAGGCTACCAAGTCACTACCTCTTGAGGTGGTCCCAGTGGAATAGCTGCTGGCCAAATAGACAAGAAACAGGCACTGGCAGATGGTACCTTAAAGGATGGAAGCTGACAGCGGATCACTGGTCACAGGTGGATAGCGGGTAGCTGGACACTAGCAGGTAGCTGGACATGGGCAGATAACTGATTGCAACAGCGGACTAGATACAGGCTGGTAATGGATAACTGGATACAGGCTGACCACAGATAGCAATAGCAGACTGGATACAGGCTGGTAATAGACAGCTGGGCACAGGCTGATAACTGATAGCAATAGCAGCCTGGATACAGGCTGGTAACGGACCACTGGATACAAACTGATAACTGATTTCAATAGCAGACTGGATACATTTGCATACAGGAACCTTCGCTCGATAACACTAGGTTGTTCCAATATTGCTAAGGCACCTGGTAGGTATTGAAGGTGCCTTAAATAGGGGTGCAACAGGAATTGGTGGGTCAATTTTTAATTTTGCGTGAACTGCCCCTTTAAGAGGCGGCCGAAGCGTGCGTGGGCATACTGAGAACAGTGCGGCTGTGAGTGGACCACACAAGCAGACGCCACTGGAGTTACAGAATAATTTTCTTTACTATGGTCTCGGTGGTCTGGTCTGGGGTATGAATTTAGGGGTCTGGGGTCTACAATAAATTTAGGGGTCTGGTCTGTGGTCTGAATTTAATTGTCTGGTCTGGGGTCTGCAACTAATTAAGGGATCTGATCTGAGGTCTGAATTTATTTAGGTATGTGGTCTGGGGTCTGAATAATTTAACTTGCTATAGAGACTGGGGATGGCTGTAGTGAGGGGCCAAAGACGTCTCAGCAGCAAACTCTGCAGTGGTCAGGCGAAGTCACCATAGTGGTCTATGCTGGATAGAGAAGAAAAGGAAAGAGAACTTTCTACAATCAGGGAAGATATCACCTGTGAGTCACTGGATTTAGTAAATAATTGTATTCCCTGTGAGATAACTATTCTGAAACACCTTTACTTTGTCATTCCTCCTAGAAATGAATTAATAAGGTTTGGTCTACATGGAGACTTTTTGAGACACAATTTACAAATTTTAACCCTGGAGCCATAGCTGCAGTACAAAGCCATAAATCGAGTTGCATGCAATCTTGTGGACTGTCAAAATCATCCAGTAGTGCTACAAAAAGTCTCTGCTTAGCCCAGGTCTAAATGACAAAAGGGTGTTACCATGTATAGACCGCAGCGTGAAGATACTCTGCAGACTGCGAGTGCAGACCAGGTATCTGACTACTATATGGTCGTTGTATGGCAGGATTATTAGGTATATTGGTGCTTGTATAGTGGGAGAAAACAGTTGTCCCTGAAAAACCAAGTGTACGCCTGAACCCTAATGTTGCTTAAGACAGATTTAATTTACTCTAAGATGGTCCTCTGTAATATGTATTGCGTCAGCAAATGTTTAAGTGATAAGATTCCAAATGGATATTTTTGTGTGCTAAAATGATGTGTAGTGATATTTGAATATTTTATGTTGTATGCTGTTTTTATAATTTGGTTGCTTACTTTTCCATTCTAAAATATTTGCATATATCTCTTTGCATATATTTGGATAATTTCTCAATCCAGTATGAAATTTGCACATATAGATCCTACCTTTCACCAAATGGATAATTCAATTTTGTAATGGATCAAGCTTACACAGTTGAGTAATATTATGACAGCTTGACTTGCTGAAGTCTACTTTTCATGATCCGTAGCACATTTTGCATCCAAGAAAGATTACATGTTCTTAATTTCACAAAATTTATAGTTGTCTCTTTCTAGACCACGGGTTTCAAACTCGGCCAGGTAAGTGAGAAACATATAGAAAAAATGGGAAGTTGAAGGGCCGCATTACTTTCAAATTTGATACAATACAAAATTATTGTTAATCAATTAGTTATTTGAAGTACTATATTACTATAATAATAATAATAATAATAATACTACATTACTATAATAATACCGCTAGGTTTAAAATTTGAGATATTTCCCCACATGCTTATTTCAACAATCCAGTTTTCCAGTTTAAGTGTTTCGCTAAATGCAGTCCGGCGGCTCAGTTAGCAGCGTTTGGCAGACACACATGTCAAGATTGGGCAGCCCCTTTTTAGATAGTGCCACAGCGCCCTCTGTAGATACTGCCACAGTGCCCTCTGTAGATGCTGCCACAGTGCCCTCTGTGGATGCTGCCACAGTGCCCTCTGTGGATGCTGCCGCAGTGCCCTCTGGATGCTGCCTGCTGCCGCTGTGCCCTCTGTATGCTGCCACAGAGTCCTCTGTGGATGCTGCCGCAGTGCCGTCTGTGGATGCTGCCACAGTACCCTCTGTAGATAATGCAACACACCCCTAGATAATGCCACAGTGCCCTCTGTAGGTAATGCCACAGTGCCCTCTGTAGATAATGCAACACACCCCTAGATAATGCCACAGTGTCCTCTGTACATACTGCCACAGTGCCCTCTGTAGATGCTGCCACAGTGCCCTATGTAGATGCTGCCACAGTGTCCTCTGTAGATGCTGCCACAGTTCCCTCTGTAGATGCTGCCACAGTGCCCTCTGTAGATGCTGCCACAGTGACCTCCATAGATGCTGCCACAGTGCCCTCCATAGATGCTGCCACAGTGCCCTCCGCAGATGCTGCCACAGTGCCCTCCGCAGATGCTGCCACAGTGATGTCAGGGGCTTGCTCAGAGCTGGAGTCCCAGAGCAGAGCCGCTTCTAGCACTCTGCCTGGGATTCCAGCTCTGCTCCTGATATCACTGTCCACATATGGACAGAGATGTCAGGGGCAACCCCAGAGCTGGAGTCCCGGCCAGAACACTAGTAGGCTCTTCCTGGGACTCCAGCTGTGCTCCGGACATCACTGGGACTCTTGCTCTGGGGAAGCCCCTGACATAAATGTTGATGTATGGACAGCGATGTCAGAGGCTTCCCCAGAGTCCCAGAGCAGAGCCTATACTAGCGCTCTGCCCGGGACTCTGCTCTGGGGAAGCCCCAGATATCGCTGTTCATATGTGGACAGCGATGTCAGGGAATTCCAGAGACTCGGAGCAGAGCCGATGCTAGCGGCTCTATGTCCCGCGGGCCGCAGATGACAGCCCCAGGGGCTGCATGCGGGCCATGGGCCGCGTGCTTGAGTCCCCTGTTCTAGACAGTGGCTTAGTGGTTATCGCTGCTGACCTGACGGAATCGGCTTTGACGGAACGATGCAGCTTCTATGTATACAGGATACATATAAGCTCTAATCCTAAAAAGTAAAAACTATTTTTATTTAAAAGTTGTTTTAAATCACTTGAAACATTGATTTATTTAAAGAAAATGGGTTTAAAGGTGTACATAGCCTTTAATGTTGTGTTGTCTCATTAAGAATTATATGAATGACACACAGATTATCTCATTGTAAAAAATAACACTGACAGTTTGCAACCTTTGCGCCTTACTGACCTATTCCAATCTCCCCAAAGGACACAATCCATACACACTCACACATACGTTAAGGCATGCTTTCTTACAAGCTCTTCCTAGCACTTGGTCGGGGATAAGATTAGTACTTATTCCTTGCACTACAGGCAGCTGCCGGAGAGGCACCTGCACTACTCATTCTAAAGAGGTCCCAATGGCTTTGGAATAGATTGTGGT
The DNA here is from genome assembly GCF_050947455.1 of Rhinoderma darwinii. Classification (NCBI taxonomy): domain Eukaryota; kingdom Metazoa; phylum Chordata; class Amphibia; order Anura; family Rhinodermatidae; genus Rhinoderma; species Rhinoderma darwinii. Next base: position 90,105,667 of record NC_134687.1, read on the forward strand.
GGTTTGGTTACAGAATGGTGATCTGTTTGTTCAATAACGCTTGGCAGCACAAGTGAGCTCTGTATTAAGGAAAAGGAGGGGAGTCATATGCAGACTCAAGATTTCGAGCTTGGTAAAAAGGGAATCGTGTAGCTTTGTTCCAGAGAACAGTGTAGAACCTTTGATTTCATGGAGATGATGATATTTATTCTTGCCTACTCAAGGGCGAAACCCAAGAAACAAGGGATTGTCCCATTCAGGGCTATTGCAATGAATTAGCTCCAAAAAAAACACAACCAGCTTTTCCTTTTCTTTCTTTTTCATGTAGGGATTTGATTGGAAATCGGCCGTACACAACTTATTTAAAGAAAAGAGGTAAAAAAGGGAATACGGATAAATTAATTCCTGCATTGTGGGAGCAGAGGAAACATGTTTAATCACAATCAGGTTTAAACCAATCTCCCCTGCTAAGCTGATCAAACATTTTTAATCTTTTTTTGGAAAGCCTAAACTGTGTCAGGTTCGACTTTTGCCCAAGAAGAGGGAATTGTGGTTAAAGTATCTAGGGATGCTAAACAACCAACATCACACTGCAGAGGTACAAAGTGAGGGTATTCATATAACTACAATGTGTAATACATGGTGCCATGCATCAAGCCAATATTACGACACCACAATATCAGAATATTTCACAGATGTCCTTTTCTTCATAACCCCTTGCCGCCCTGCGCCGTAGATTTACGGTCCATGCCATCAGCAGCGGGTATCAGCTGTAGCATACAGCCGACACCCTGCTGCAATGGCTGGGATAGGTGATAGCCATTTAACTACTTAGATATCGTGGTCAATTGCCGCAGCATCTAAGTGGTTAAACAGTAGTACAGGTGTTGGTTACCTCAACAGCAATTTCAGGGTATTGATGGGTTTCTATGGCAGACAAGGGCCTAACGAAATACCCTGAGGTACCCCTTGAAGTCTGCCATCTTTTAACTCCTATTAGGCCAAAGGCAGGTCCTAATAAGAGGCCTGTCAGTTTCAATGAACTTCAAAAAGCCATTTTACTATTGTAAAAGAAGCACAACTATAAGCACATACAATATGTTCACGTCCACGGATGTTTCACTTGGAAATACCCTGAAGAGAGGGGGGCAGTGTTTGCTTATATACATCATGTCTATATTGTATATGATGTTGCAGAACAAGATAAAAAGTGGCGCAAGTCTTGCTTAGATATGACACGTCACTTGTGCCATTTTTCTAACGCACATTTTTCCACTTTTCCTCCACATTTTATTTTATAAACGTGCCCCAAAAAGTAGACTTTAAGATCTGACACTAATTGGTACAAAGTAATGAAAAGAGATAAGAAGTAAAAACAATTTAAGTGAAAGCTGTCAGATGCGGCTGGGTGACAACTGTCTCTTTTATGTCAGAGGTCATGTGAAGGATACTAATTGCAGGTCAAACCTTTTCTTGACCTGTCCCACAATAATGCTGGTTGTTGATTTTTAATCCCTGCCTCTTACAAAAAGGAATTCATAAACTGGCCTAGACATGAGATAGAGATCAGCCCTGACTCACCCGCTAACATGAATGTTTGGCTCGTTTGGCTCGACTGAATGTGCATGTTGTTTTAATAAAGGGGGAGACAAGCAGATGCCAGGGTCGGACTGGCCCGCCAGAGAACCAGAGGATCCTCCGGTGGGCCCAGGCTCTAACACAATAATGGGCCTTAAAGGTCCAGCAAAAGACAACCCCATTTGGAGCTCTTTGGAGACAAACACTTGCCACTAGGGTCTATTTCTTATGGGATGATTCACAAATAACATATTAGACCTTATTGGTGATATATCCTATGTGTAGAAGTATAACAACAAGGACTATCATTAAATTAAAAGTGTACATGTACATGTTCTATGTAGATGGAGGATGGGCCGTCAGAATCATCTCCTCTGGTGGGCACAAGGAACCACAGTCCGACACTGGCTGCCAGAAACCTTTCATGCCACTCATGTCTGGGGAAAACAAAGCAATCCCAGGTGAAACGCCAACCAGTCAGATGCTTGGTTCTCCTCTGCAAGAGACATTGGGTACTCGCTGTCATGTTCCACAGTCATTGAGCTGTCATCAGAATCAACAGCATATGGTGCATTAATTCGAGTTCATATAGCCAACTTTTCGAACCATGTTCAACTATTATATAACTGAACAATATATCACATGTAAGTCAGATATTCAGTACTAGGGAAAGATACATGCTCTTAGTGTCCTTTTACACTGGCCAATTGTTGCCGTAGCAATGAGCACCAATCAACAAGCTTTACAATGAGCTATGATCAGTAATGTATGGGGACGAGCGATCGTTACTACAATCGTTCATCCCCATGCATTACCATCATGTCAGCAGCTCATCTCCCTGATTACACAGGGAAATGTGCTGCCAACAAGGAGAATATTTTCTGCTGCATAAACGATACGATTAGTCAATGAACGAGCATTTGCTCGTTCATTGGCTGATCTTTGCCGTGGGCAATGATCGAGAAAGTGCATTCATATAAACGTTTGTTTGCCCGAATATTGGCTCGTGTAAAAGGGCCTTTAGTCAATGTCCTCTTTTTCTTCATATTGCAACCAATTAAATATATTTAATTTTATATTATATAGTTTAATATAAAGCATTTCCCATATTTATAATATCTAATATATATTTGCCAAAGACGTGATGTCCGAGGCACAGTTAGCTCTGCCCACACCGCGACCTGCAAGAAGCCTGTGAGGAAGGAGATGTGAGTGCTCAGTCTGTCTGTTGTTTGTGCCTCTATTTGTCTGTGTGTCTCTGTGTTTGTGTGTGTAAGTTCCAGTATGTGTGTGTAAAGGGTTTGCCTGACACAGGTTCTGTGTAGACGCCCGGGGTTAATCAGCCTTCATCAGCTCCAAGCTCTGCTAGAGTGACGCGATCTGTTACCACTCAGGCTTGCAGGCTGAGGAGAGGGAGAACCTATCACAGCCTGGCCTGACGGTTCAAGGTCCCGCCCTTGGTCTATTTATACCCTCTCTTGCAGCATGTTCCTTGGCTGTGAATCTCTGGTTTCCTGGCTCTGCTATTGCTGCTATTTACCTGATTGACCGCTGTAACCTTTTTGACCCTGGCTTGCCTGACTATTCTCCTGCTCCGTTTTGCTACTATGTACTCTCCTGACTGAGTTGTGGGTAGATTAGGGCTCACCTGTCGTCTCCCCACCCCGATTCATTACAGTGTGTTTGTGTGTCTTTGTGTGTGTGTATTTGTGTGTCTAAATGCCTATATATGTATCTCTGTAGATGTATATATTTCTGTGTGTGCATCTACTACATTATCTTTACTCAGAGTTATCACTGAGTGTTATCTGTGGTGTTAAGGCCCTATTCACATGACAGGGATTCTCTGCCGCGTGACGGACAATCTTTGAATGGCCGTCACACGGCCGCAGTAGGAACAATTTTCTCCAAATGGGGCTACTCACACGGCCAATTTTTTGACGGCCCGGTCATCAAAAAATGGATCATGCCCTATTTTGGGCCGTTCTCCCGGCCGCACGGCTCCCATAGAAGTCTATGGGGCCATGTAAAGCACGGCAGTCACTTGGATGTGATCCGAGTGACAGCCATGCTTTCTGCCACTCGCTCGCTCTCCTCACAGTGCGAAGTGCATGTGAGGAGGAGGAGGAGGGTATTTTGTGGCTCCCTGTAGAAGCTTAATCCCTAATCCCCAGCCACAGCTTTAGCCGAAGCTGTGGCCCGGGATTCCACTCCAGAAGTCCCTGACTTCACTGTCCATATATGTTCAGTGACATCAGGGACTTCTCCTGGAGAGGTCCCCTACTCCTGTAACGGAATCCCCGGCGCTGTGGCCGGTGATTCCGATCCAGGAGAAGTCCCTGACTTCACTGTCCATATATGGACATTGAAGTCAGGAACTTCTCCTGAAGCGGTCACCTACAGGAAGGTAGGAGGGTGTGCCATCTAATGGGGGGTGAGTGCCATCTATGGGGGGTGGCTTTGTACAAGGGTGCTGTGTAGCACTACCTACAGGGGGGCTGTGTGGCATTACCTACAGGGGGACTGTGTGGCATTACCTAAAGGGCTGTGTGGCACTACCTACAGGTGGGCTGTGTGGCACTACCTACAGGGGAGCTGTATGGCACTACCTACAAGGGGTCTGTGTGGCACTCCCTACAGGGGGCTGTGGCATTATCCACAGAGGGAAGTGTGTGGCATTAGGGAACGGATGCAAAACGGCTAAGAAAAATTGACCAAAACTGACGTTTTTATCGGCCGACACTCGGACACTGTCGTGTGAATAGAGCCTTACATAGGACTACAGGTAACATCTACATTATTTGTACTCAGAGAGTTATCACTGTGTTATCTGGGGTGTTACATAGGACTGCAGGTAACATATACTACAGTATACCTTTACCCTGGGTGAATAATCTATTATTCAGCAAACGCTTCCACATTTTTCTTAGGTTTCACATTTTGGTAATTAAAGTGTAGCTATATATTCGACAAACTTCTGACATGTCATAGTGACATGCCAGAAGTTTGTGTTGGTGGGGGTCCGAGCGTGGAGACCCCCACCAATCGCTACAACGAAGCAGCTGAAGCACTCTTGAGCTTTCAGCTGCTTAGTTTCTGTTCGGCTTTTTCCAGAAAGCCGATGTATCGGAGTACGGGCTCATAGACTTTCTATTGAGTCCGTACGCCGATACATTTATTTCCGGAAATTTTAAAACACACATTTTTTTATAATATTTTTTACAAATACTTATCATTATTCCTTTTGCTAGCAAACCCGTGTAACAGGTTTTCTATACTAGTGTGTGTGTATATATATATATATATATATATATATATGTGTCTCTATATATGTGTATATATATGCTTGAGAAAGGTCCTATTGTAGGACAGAAACGTTGCACCTTTGTTTGATGTGGATTGAATAAACTTCACGATTTTGCTTCTTGGAGTGCTGCAAGATTTTCTTTATCTATATCTGTACTTAGTCCAAGGATCGGGACTACTTGCTGGGCACCCAGATATACATACAATTTCTTCCTAAAGTGAGTGCTGCTGTTTTTCTTTGTTATATATGTGTATATACAGTGAAGGAAATAAGTATTTGATCCCTTGCTGATTTTGTAAGTTTGCCCACTGTCAAAGACATGAACAGTCTAGAATTTTTTGAGGCTAGGTTAATTTTACCAGTGAGAGATAGATTATATTAAAAAAAACAACTGAAAATCACATAGTCAAAATTATATATATTTATTTGCATTGTGCACAGAGAAATAAGTATTTGATCCCCTACCAACCATTAAGAGTTCAGCCTCCTCCAGACCAGTTACACGCTCCAAATCAACTTGGTGCCTGCATTAAAGACAGCTGTCTTACATGGTCACCTGTATAAAAGACTCCTGTCCACAGACTCAATTAATCAGTCTGACTCTAACCTCTACAACATGGGCAAGACCAAAGAGCTTTCTAAGGATGTCAGGGACAAGATCATAGACCTGCACAAGGCTGGAATGGACTACAAAACCATAAGTAAGACGCTGGGTGAGAAGGAGACAACTGTTGGTGCAATAGTAAGAAAATGGAAGACATACAAAATGACTGTCAATCGACATCGATCTGGGGCTCCATGCAAAATCTCACCTCGTGGGGTATCCTTGATCCTGAGGAATGTGAGAGCTCAGCCGAAAACTACACGGTGGGAACTTGTTAATGATCTCAAGGCAGCTGGGACCACAGTCACCAAGAAAACCATTGGTAACACATTATGCCGTAATGGATTAAAATCCTGCAGTGCCCGCAAGTTCCCCCTGCTCAAGAAGGCACATGTACAGGCCCGTCTGACGTTTGCAAATGAACATCTGGATGATTCTGAGAGTGATTGGGAGAAGGTGCTGTGGTCAGATGAGACTAAAATTGAGCTCTTTGGCATTAACTCAACTCGCCGTGTTTGGAGGAAGAGAAATGCTGCCTATAACCCAAAGAACACCATCCCCACTGTCAAGCATGGAGGTGGAAACATTATGATTTGGGGGTGTTTCTCTGCTAAGGGCACAGGACTACTTCACCGCATCAATGGGAGAATGGATGGAGCCATGTACCGTCAAATCCTGAGTGACAACCTCCTTCCCTCCACCAGGACATTAAAAATGGCTCGTGGCTGGGTCTTCCAGCACGACAATGACCCGAAACATACAGCCAAGGCAACAAAGGAGTGGCTCAAAAAGAAGCACATTAAGGTCATGGAGTGGCCTAGCCAGACTCCAGACCTTAATCCCATCGAAAACGTATGGAGGGAGCTGAAGATCCGAGTTGCCAAGTGACAGCCTCGAAATCTTAATGATTTACAGATGATCTGCAAAGAGGAGTGGGCCAAAATTCCATCTAACATGTGTGCAAACCTCATCATCAACTACAAAAAACGTCTGACTGCTGTAATTGCCAACAAGGGTTTTGCCACCAAGTATTAAGTCTTGTTTGCCAAAGGGATCAAATACTTATTTCTCTGTGCACAATGCAAATAAATATATATAATTTTGACAATGTGATTTTCAGTTTTTTTTTAAATATAATCTATCTCTCACTGGTAAAATTAACCTAGCCTAAAAATTCTAGACTGTTCATGTCTTTGACAGTGGAAAAACTTACAAAATCAGCAAGGGATCAAATACTTATTTCCTTCACTGTATATATGTATATATACAAATAAAAAGCAGCAGCACTCAAGAACAATTACGTAGTTAGCCTTAGCGATGCGCATTGAGACTTCAGCGCTTGCAGAGTAGTCTGTGCTTCGTATGGTTGCGTGGCAACGACAGACTTCCGGCTAAGCTATGTGACATGCGCAGTGGCGCTTTACGAACACCATATAGTTAACGATCGCATGGTCTGGCACTATCAGCATACCATTTCGGATTAACATACTTCATCTCCGATTGGTGAGTAGCCCTGAAACCCCAACTTTGACACATGTTATTGCATTTTTTATTAAACATTAATCAAGTATATATATATGTCTATTGTAATGTCTGATCATGTTTTTATCACTATATACTTGTCACAAACACATGTTAACTGTTGTTACAATTGATTAATTTTTTTATACTATGTACATTTCTGGATTTTATACTTGTGCAATTCTTTATTGAATACTCATTATGTAAATGAATCACATGCTTTATATATCACTGATATCAATGTATGACTATGCTTGAGAAAGGTCCTAAGGTTGGACAGAAACGCTGCATCTGTATGTTGATTGAATAAACCACGTTTTTTGCTATGCCAGAGTGCTGCAGGATTTCTTTCTATATATATATAGTCCAATTGTAGATGAACACAGCACTCCACACAGCTATATATTAGGATATGTGCACGAATAAATCCACCCTTTTTTTAATCTATCTGGAAGTCCTGGTGCCGTTACTTTGTCCTATGGTTTATATATATATATATATATATATATATATATATATATTATTGCCCTCAAAGTAATTAGAAATTCAAATCTGCTGTTTATTATTTCTGTTTCTGGGAAAGGAGGGTGACAATTAGGGCAGGTTCAGACGTGGCGGAATTGCTGTGGAATTCCGCTGCAGAGTGTGCGCAGTGAAATTCTCCTGCGGCCGTTTTTTACATTTGTTTCAATACATTTTTAGACAAGTTAGTTCAGACGTTGCGGAAAACTCTGCTGCGGACCATAGGCTGCGGTGCAGAACTTTCCCTCCACAGCATGCACTGTCTATTGCGGAGAAGAAGCGGAAATTCACTGCGTATTTCAGCCTTTGCAATGCAAAAACTGAAATCTGTGGCAAGTCCGCTGTGTTTTCTGCAACGTCTGAATTACCTGTCAAATATGCAAATGCTGGTGCAGATTCATTCTGTAATTGCCCCAAATCTGCACCAACATTTGCAGCGGAAAAACTCCGCCACGTCTGAACGTGCCCTTAATATGACTGCCATTACTGCTTTCATAAGGCCTCCTTCACAATTTAAACTGCATCAAAAAGCGCTTCTAAAAATTAGTGGCATTTTTTGTGCCATTTTTCATTTAGTGTCATTTTGTACATACTTTTTTCTGTTGTTTTTGAAGTTTTTTTTTTTAAAAGGTTTTCTTTATTAACTTTTTCTCAAAATACAAATGTACAAAAGCGCAAAATTGCGCACAAAAACATACATAACATACTGACCAACCGCACTAGTTGGCAATGACAATCCTCATATAGAAAAACACAATTACAGTGCAAAAGCCCACATGAAAACTTAACTGATTACAGGTGCATATAAGTGTATTATGAAGAAAATAGGATCAACATTTGACCGCCATTATTACCAAAAACAGACAACCAGTCACACGTCACTCACTCCTACCTATCAGACAACAGTGTCCGAAATCTCCATCCATCTAGCCCATATCTTCCCGAATTTGTCAGGACACCCTCTGCTAATGTATAATTTCTGATATAATGGTATATACTTATTTACCAGTTGTAACCAATGTTCTATACTAGGACACACCGTGGCCTTCCATTCCATAATTATAACCTTCCGTGCACAGAACAAAACAAATCGGAAAAAGATTTTGTCATAATAGCCTTGTACTAACTCATTCATAATGCCCAAGAGGCACACCTGAGGGGAGAGAACCCTGGGAAACTCAAAGTTGTCATGCAGAAACTCTACAACCCTTGACCAAAATAGTGAAATCCTAGGGCAGGACCAGACACAGTGGAGGTACGTGCCAATATCCGACTGACACCTAAAACAGCTGTCCGACCCGGAGGCCCCAATTCTCTGAAGTCTAACCGGAGTATAGTAAATTCTGTGTAGAAACCGTGATTGTATCAAAAAATCTCGAGCACTAACTACGGAATCAAAAAAGGAAAGCTCCACCTCCCTCCACTCCTCCTCCGACAGATCAGGGATATCTCTCTTCCACCCCAGGTACGCCCTATCAAATGGACGTTTTACAGAGGACAGCAACAGGGCATACATCTGAGTGTGGTGTTTTTGAAGTTTAAGCCCGGGTTCCCATGTAGAGTAAACGCTGCTGAATTCTGTCGGAAATTCTGCAGCATTTACAGTAGCAGCAAAGTGGATGAGATTTTTTAAATCCTATGCCCACGCTGCGGGAAAAAAAAGCAGGGTAAACTTTAATAAATTGACAAGCGGGGCTTACCCAGTTCTCTATGCTCCTGCGTCCAGCCCGGCCTCCTGAGATGACGTTTCATCCCATGTAACTGCTGCAGCCAATCACAGGCTGCAGCAGTCACATGGGATGAAATGTCATCCTAAGAGGCCGGGCTGGACGCAGAATGGGTCGCCATGTCTATTGGTAAGTATAGACCTTTTTTTATGTGCTGTTTCCTGCAGCAGATATTCCGGACATAAAACTGTACCACAATTTGGTGCGGTTTTTCGTCCGGAATTCCCAGCGGCATCCGGAGCGGATACGCTGTTTACTTTTACACAGCGTATCCGCCCTGTGTGAACATACACTTATAGAGAAGTCTATGAGAAAACTGCCTGAAAAACGCCATATCCAGAGCAGGTTGAGTTTGGAAAAAGTGACCACAAAATTGCCTCAAAAAGGCAGTTTTGTGTAGTGCATTTTATATTTTACTCTGGACTTTAATGTAACATCTTACCGCACTAAAAAAAAGCATTAAAAAAGTAGCAAAAACACCATTAAAAATGCCAGGGAAAATCACAGCAAAATGTTGTGTGTGAATCAAGCCTAATGGTTGTTATCCAGCTTTCCCTCACTCCTAAATGCTAAATCTGCATAATAATGCAACAAAATAAGCAGGATAATATCCCATTCAAAAGAAAAGTTAAAAGTAGTGCAGAGTAAAAGTAGTCACCTAAGCTAACCCTCAATCTGATCACTACGGGCAACTGCTCATTATGTCCTATCAGCTACCAGCGTCTCCTGTTTATCTTACCTTTAATTCAAATCAGCTCTTTTGTTTTTATTTGTAACAATTTTCCCATGATCTATTACTATTGGCCTTTCTGACACTAATGTCGGATGTCATTGTGAAATCTTAAGGCATATATGTTCACCATTGAACAGCTTTTTACACTTTGTATAGATGTAGTCTACATGAAAAGTTGCATAACTCAGTTAATATATTGCATCACTTCCATGTTTGCGCACTGATAGCGAAGACATGTGTGCTGAATGTTAAAGATCAAACCTCCAGAAAGCCATTTTTACCATAATTAATTCTTTGTGTCACATCTTAAATGTTGTGCTTTTTTCTAAGTCCCCCTTCACACGACCGTAGAATTTGGCCGTAATTGCAGACAGTCCACAGTTACGGACCAATTCACTTCTATTGTCCACGGACACCTTCCCGTATATTTGCTGGAATTGTCTGGGCCATAGAAAGCCTCCGCAAAGGATAGGGCATGTCCTATCTTTTGCTTTTAACGGACCATGCTTCCATACTTTGTATCGCGGACCGTGATTATGGGCACAGCTCTGTGTATGAGTCATTCATTTGTAAACTTGCCTGAAGAAGGAGCCTCTGTGCTCTGAAAGCTTGCGTTTATCATTTTTATGGTCAGCCAATAAAGGTATCATACCTATAATACTTTTGTATTTTTTGGACACAAAAGTATTTAACATTGCATACCATAATTAGTAAAACATGAGAGCTATACCCCCTTGACTATAGGTCAAAATAATTCTTGTTTACCTGTGCACTGTTAAAGGGAATGTGTCGCGAATTAAACCTTTTTTTTAAGTAAGTTACTTATTTCTATTATATTTTTAAAGTTTTTTGCTGTTTTCTTATTTTCTTCCACATGGCGGGATGTATTCAAAATTAAATAATAATTTGACATGTTTTCCTATGTTGGCAACCAGAGGTAGCACTTCCCAGAATTACAGCAAGGTGAATAAGGCAAAGCAACCTGACTCACAGCTGCTGTAAATGTGGGAGGGAATCTCACCCACCCTCCCTATTTTTGGCTACAAGACAGGAAAAGGTGTCTTCAAATTGCTAAGCAGTGTCCGGCTCCCATTTTGGGAGTGATTGTACAAATGGCAGCTGGCAGAATCTATAGGACACACCAAAAGGCTAAGGGTAAGTTTACACGCTTACTAAAAAAAATGTCTGAAAATACGGAGCTGTTTTCGTGTTTTCCGTGGCGTTTTCTTACGAGTCAATGAAAAACTGCTCCAAAAACGTCCCAACAAGTGATATGCACTTCTTTTTCACGGGCTTCTTTTTACGTGCCGTTTTTTGAAAATGAGGTGTAAAAAAACGCTCCGTCTGAACAGAACGCCATATTTCCCATTGAAATCAATGGGCAGATGTTTGTAGGTGTTCTGCTTCTGATTTTTCAGCCGTTTTTCGGGACGTTTACGGCCCGAAAAACGTCTGAAATCACTACGTGTGCACATACATACATACATACATACATACATACATACGTATAAGAGTATGTTCACACGGCTAATTTTCAGCCGTTTTTAGGGCCGAAAAATCAGAAGCAGAACGCGTACAAACATCTGCCCATTGATTTCAATGGGAAATACGGCGTTCTGTTCCGATGTGGAGTTGCTAAAAAAAAGTCTGAAAATCAGGAGCCATTTTCCTTTGAAAACAGCTCCGTATTTTCAGACGTTTTTGATTTTGTGTGTGCACATATGATGAAAGTGAAGTGAATGACTTTTCAATTGATAGGTTCACACGGCGGGTATTTGACACATTTTTTTGGCGCATTTTACGTGCCAAAAACCGCATCAAAAAACGCTTGATTACGCTGTTCATTTACATAATTGGTAAAGTGTGCTGTTAGTACATACAACGCGCTTTATTACACACGCGTTTTTGTGTCGAGTCAAGTGTCGAGTCAATTCTTTTGCATGTAAAACCTGCCAAATGTTCCCATAGTCAATGGGAGTTCTAATTATGCGCCAAAAAGCGCACACAAAAAAAAAATACATGAAAAAAGCGTCAAACGCTTGATTAAGCTTCCCATTTACATCAATGGGAAAGCGAGCCGTTAATTTTTTATGCAAGCATTTTTTAAAAATGTGTTGCGTAAAAAAGAATAGTGGGGTGGGGTTGTGTGTGGCGCAGTTCACGGGGGGCCGCGAGAGGTGGGGCTGTGTGAGAGAGAGGGATAGACAGAGACACACACACCTTAACGGCAGTGCGGCCCGTCTTCATAATGGCGCCGGCTATCCTCCTACAAACCAGCTCCTATGCTGGGTCGCTTGCGCAGTACAGAGCCAGATGGCAGAGGCAATGGACGGGAGCCATTCATTGTGTCCTATGCACTGTAGCAGCCGTATTCCATCTGGGTATTGTCGTTAAGAAACACATACACAGATTAAATAAAACATGGCAGCCCCCAGTACAGTAAAAAAGTGTTAATTAAAAAAAACATTGTGTGTGAAAAAATAAATAAAGTCAATATAATATTTTATTAAATAAAAACACATAGATTAATAAAAATAAATAAAAATCATGACACTGTCCCTTTAAAGGCTTCTTAAAGAGGCTCTGTCATCACATTATAAGTGCCCTATCTCCTACATAAGGAGATGGACGCTGTAATGTAGGTGACAGCAGTGTTTTTTATTTAGAAAAACGATCTATTTTTACCACGTTATTAGCTTTATGCTAATTACTTTCTTAATGCCCAACTGGGCGTGTTTTTACTTTACACCAAGTGGGCATTGTGGAGAGCAGTGTATGACGCTGACCAATCAGCATCATACGCTTCTCTCCATTCATTTACATGTGCTGTCTTATGCTGGCACATTAACGTTACTGAAGTGTCTTGATAGTGAATAGACATTCCTTCCAGCCAGGACGGGATGTCTATTCACAATCCCGACACTTCGGTAACGTTTGTGAGGGACTTACAGCAGAGCAAGCGTAATCTCGCTGTAACCTGTCATTTACAGCGTGATCTCGCGAGATTACGCTTGCTCTGCTGTAAGTACCACAGAAACGTTACCGAAGTGTCGGGATTGTGAATAGACATCCCGTCCTGGCTGGAAGTGATGTCTATTCACTGTCAAGACACTTCAGTAATGTTAATGTGTCAGTATAAGACAGCACATAGTGAACAACAACAACGCAGTGTCACTATGCGCCGAGTAAATGAATGGAGAGAAGTGTATGATGCTGATTGGTCAGCATCATACACTTCTCTCCACAACGCCCACTTGGTCAATAGTAAAAGCACGCCCAGTTGTCCATTAAGAAAGTCATTAGCATAAAGCTAAAATCGCTAATAACGTGGTAAAAATAGATTGTTTTTCTAAATAAAAAACACTGCTGTCACCTACATTACAGCGCCGATCACATTATGTAGGAGATAGGGCACTTATAATGTGGTGAACCATATATTCACACAGCACTATATTCTACTAGGGTGTAGCAATCCTGGGTTACATTTCCATAACTGATTATACCAATATTTAAAATCTATATTCAGCTTACACATGTAAATATCTGGGGCCCTAAGTTACAGTTCGTTATTACAGTCCAGAGTTGTATTCCCATTTTTGCTGGTTTTGGAAACAGTCAACAAGCTTGTGGACAGACACAACTCTAGCAGTTTAGCAGAGCTCCTATAATGTAGTGGGACAGTTAGTTTTTCCTACACCAGATACAAAAAGTGACACTTTCAAGAATACAAACAAAATAGCAAGCTCTGAATAGACATTGACTAAGTTTAGAACGTTGGGAGAGTTGAGCTCTGAAGCCTGCAGTATTCTGATTGCTGCTCTGTACAATAAGGCTATGTTCATACAAGGTGGATACGCTATGTAAAAGCACACAGTGTATCCACCCAGTGTGCCACTGGGAATTCAGGCCTGATAAACCGCACCAAATTGTGGTGCAGTTTTCCGGCCGGAACGTCTGCTGTGGAGAACTGCACAGAAAAAAAAAAAAGGATTCTTATCATGGCGACATGGCCCTCCGACGTCCTGACATCATGACGCTCTGCAGCCCTGGGATGACGTTTCATCCCATGTGACCGCCTGTGATTGGCTGCAGCGGTCACATGGGCTGAAACGTCATCCCAGGACTGGACGAAGAAACACAGACTTCTGGGTAAGTATAAGATTTTCTTTTTTTTCTGAGTTGCGTTTTTTGCGGCAGAATCGCTGCGATTCCGCCACACACAAAAACGCAACCTCTGCTATTTGTTGCAAGATTTACTTCCCCATTGAATTCAATGGGAAAATCCTGCAACAAATACGCAGCGTTTACGCAAATACAGTTGACATGCGGCGGATTAAAAAAACACTACAGGTCAATTTTTGAGACGTTTTCTGTAACTCAGGATCAATACAACATTAAGTTATAAAATATATTTGAAAATATTATGTGGAGATAAATTTTATACAGAAACGTATAGATCCCAAAGGTAAACATGTGCTGTCATGTGGGGATAAAACGTAAATCACATAAAATGTGCTTATTTTTAGATGTTGTTCAGCCTTTTGTAAATAAAAAGCTTAATCATTGTTTCATTAAAACTTATGGAATTTCTAATATCAAATAAAGATCTCAGCTTGCAGTCAGTGAGTGAAAACATGCTTACACAGCTGCAGGTTTTTGTTGCAAGTTATCAGTGTGCCTATCAGTCCAGTGCAGGAGAGAAATATTTGCTGCTGTTGTTCGCAGAGGACTGTCTAGACTGATAAATTGTAACAAACCAAGCAGCTGCATGAGCAGGAGGTCCGGATTGTGTTTCAGCATCAGAATGCAAACAATTATTACTTCCACTCACTAACCGCAAGCAGAGAAGTGTGAGGAAACTGGAATACAAAGTATATCTTAAAGGGAATGTGTCGCTAGAAATTTTTTATTTTATTTTTTGTTAAATAATTATTATGTAAGTGATTAAACATTGTTGTAATTATTATTTTTTTTTCACAAGTCAGGAAATATTATAAATTAGATTCTAATTTATAATATTTCCATGTGCTGGGCACTAGAGGGAGCAATTCCCCAAATTGCAGCATTGGCAATGTGGTAAAGCAACCTCATGGCTTTATGCTGCAAATTTGGGGTAGACACACTCGCTCTAGTGTCCTCACACAATCCCCCCTCCCTTATTCTGGCTAGTGCCAGGAGAAGGAGGGGGTTGAATCTTCAAACCTCCTACACTGTGTGCCGCCATTTTCTGAGCGAATGCACAGTGTAGGAGGATTAGATACAGTGGTAATCAGACAGTATAACACGAACATAATACACACATCACATACACAAACATAACTTTCCTGCTCCTGCCGCCTCCGCTCCTCTGCCTTGCGTCTTCGCTGCTTTGAACATATGGCCGGAAGCTGCGACCGGAGGTCGTCATCTTACTGTCCGGCCACGGCTTCCGGTCCACTTGAAAATGGTGCCGGATTTCACTCTGCCAAAGACCTTCCTTTTGGTCTGTGTGGGAGTGGCGCATGCGCCGTTCCCACACAGACGGCGTACGCTATAGTGAATGGAATGGCTCCCGTTCGCATTCTCTATGAGGATGTATGTGCCGTATTCCATCTCTGTATGTGTCGTTAATCGACACATACAGAGATGAAAAAAAAAGTGGCAGCCCCCATAGAGAAGTAAAAGTAATAAAAAAGTAAAAAGTACAACACCAGAACACAAATAAATAAAATGTATTTTAATAACATACTATAAGCAATATAATAATAAAAAAAAGTTCCACAACTTTTCATTATATAAGGATTCTTTTTTTTTTTTTCCAGAAGACTAAAAAGCCCTTTATTTTATTGAATGCCGCTATCAGCATGTGTGGATGCCATTCATCAGATACCTTGGATTTTAATAGATGATTAGATTTTTTCACTTGTGAGTAATACGTAGTGTTAAATAAGCCGATTTTCAGGAATATGCAGTTAATATTCATTGGTGTCATGTCATCATTTATCGGAGCTCTTCTAACTACTGTATTATAATATTTATGTACCAATATAAGTTATTTTACAGTATTTGACAGTATAAGGGTCCCCTGGTTTCCAAGTAATAATTTGAGTGTGGAATACTAGTTATGGACAACCTCCTTCATGGTTCTCCAAAAAAATCCTTCACTGGTCTGCCAATCCAGCAGTTACTGAGAGCCATGAGCGAAAATCATTACTGTAGTCTCTTACGTGAAATCTAATAGACAATAGAAAGTGCTATTATATCCATTCATCATTTTTATTTTTTGTAAGTAAAAGTGCTTGCGTTGCACATATGGTTTTCCCGTCCGTCTATTTTGATCTAAACAAAGTGTCCTTTCTTATAATATCACAGCAAGATGTTGGCTTTATGCATCATAAATGTTCTGCAACAAGTATATAAAACTTCCACCACTTTCGTCACAATAAGTCTAAACAAGCAAAACACATTGAGTGCACAAACTTTTATTACATATTTACAGTATAAATAGATCTAACTTTGTAAAACATATTAGGTTTTGACAGAAGAAAAAGTTTTGCATTGCAATAAATTAATGACCACGTTACAATTTACAAGTATTTACATAATAATGGTGATTTTGACCCTTGGTGCCTGCTGCCGAGCAGTGTGACAAAGGGCTCATGGCGGGGAGCAGAGCAGTCTCTGTGGGGTGGTGCTGGCACAAAGTTCTGTCAGATCATTAAGAGTCATTATACTTTGATTTTCTCCTTTAGGACATTTTTGAGGTAACTACAAATTGAAAATGTGCACATTGTTCAACCCGCTAACGATAAACATAAATCATGGCTAAGCGCAGGCGGCCTGTTTTACTCAGGGTAGATCGCCAAGGGCAATAAAGGCTGCTTCACCAGTAGCAAAATACGACCCACTACTTGTTACATACATAACAATATAATGTATAGTGACGTCGTAAGTATTCAAATATTATAGCCAATAATACTGCCAATAACAACCAATCAGATTCTAGCTACAATTTCAATAGTGCGGGTTTGAAAATGAAAGCTAAGATCTGATTGGTTGTTGCTTTTTAATTTATTTTCATCGATGGGTTTCATAAATGAGATAGGAAGAATTATTTTTGCTCCTCACAAGTCTTGAGATTTTGCACGGTCTCAGGTACACAGAGTTGTGGAGGGTGATAGTCACAGGACAGCAGGATGTTGTGCACTGTGCATGCTGAAACTATTGGCATGGGAATGCCCCAGTAGGTTGAGGTAATGCCTGTCCAGACTTTGCATTGGAGACAAGAAGCTAGTGTGTTGAGTCTGCTGTGGTGGTGTGCATGGGAGAGGCATGGTGGTTGGGCCAGAGAGATAATTCAGCGTGGGGCTCCTGGTTGTACTATGCCAAGAAAATGATCCACCTGGACTTTGCGAAAAAGTGGAGTCACCAGGACTTGGATAATCAGGTGGAGAAGAATGAAGTTGGCAAGACATGTCCACTTCCTGCAAAGAGCTAAATAGAGGCTCCGTGGTCAAATGGGCCTTAGACTGAAGGAAGGCAACAATTCGAGCATATTTGGTGTCTTTGGTTTCCATTCTTTCTACTGTGGTCAAGTAGTGGACCAGGTTTTTCATGCACTCATGATAACCATAATGGAAATAATTGGCGAATTCAGAGAGAAGGTCTGCTGGGAGGCAAAAGTAGAAATTAAATGTAGGACAGAGATGATGCAAAAGGACATATTCCTAAGGACAGATATGTATCAAGATATACTATTACAGTTTGGTATATACATGACAGAGAACATCTAGTCGCAACTCATCTAGAAAACGTTAGTAGCAGCACCAAACCTGCACTGTGTGAATAAGAGCTTACGACTAAGCAATGTATTATTGTGGGAGAGTTGTTATATGTGAACAATTATGGAAATATAATAGACAAGTAAAATGAAAAATTATTACTCATAAATGAAAAAAAACAAAACAATTCAACAAACAGATAAATAAATTCAGTTATCCTGAATACAAAAGCAGGTAATATCTCACCTTTATCTCTGCCTCTCGGGAAATCAGCAGCATGTAACGCCCTCAAGTACTGAACAGTCATTTCCAAAATTTCAGCCTTTTCCAGTTTGCCGGAATTCTGCAGATATGACATTAAGTTAGTTTATACACACATCATGAAAGGAAAATTCTGATAATGGCGCTGCCAGCTATAAAAATCACACCGCACAACAAAAATTGTGAAGACTGTTTTTTTTTTAAATCTCTCATCTGCAATAAACCCAATAGGAACACGTCTGATGGGTTTCCATGGATCAAAAGTGACCATTTATTATTGGGTGGGTGGGTTGAATTATTGTTGCCACCTTCAAATAGCATCTGTCAATGAATGACGTATGGAACACATGGGAGATATATGGGAATATGGGTGATAGACAGATATACATGAGATGGATAGACAGACAGATAGATAGACAGGGGGAGAGAGAGGGAGAGATTAGATAGATAGATAGATAGATAGATAGATAGATAGATAGATAGATAGATAGATAGATAGATAGATAGATAGATAGATAGATAGATAGATAGATAATGGCACACCAGCACTGGCACTCACCTGTTTGGCTAGAGCCATTGGCACAGTCTTTCCCAGTTCACTGAGGCAGCGGTTGATTCTGTCTCTTCTTCTTTTTTCTATCACTTTGTGGGACACCGGAGTCCTCTGGAAAGAAATAAATGACACGTACATTAGTTTCCCGTGTATGTGGCGCAGGTTGCGCGGCTGTCATTGCGCCAGGCTGGCACTGCACTTACTCTGCGCTCCTTTACTTTGGCAGATCCGTGGAGAGAGATCCTGGCAGGTGCCCCCATTAGCCCGATGTCCATGCTGCAGCGTGCGCCGGGTACTGTATCTCGTCTCCCATCCGGGCTGCTCTTATAAAGCGATCACTTATCAGCCCAGTGCATTCAGGGATTAGCGGCGCAGAGAATGGGGAGGGAGGGCTGATCGGCTGGGGGCTGCCAGGGAGGGGCGCAGCAATTTTGTTAATCCACGTGGCCCTTGAAGGACGAGTGATGAGGCGGGCAGAGGTGAGAGGGGCCCAGCACCTTACACTGAACGTCCTGGTGATGATAACACGAGAGCATGAAACTGCTGCCTGACCCTGTGCCAATGTCAAGTGGCAGCAGCAGAGGAGGATGTGCTGGCACCACGTATTGTCACCCATGGTATACAGGATATATCTCAGCACTGAAATGACTCACATAGAACTTTCTTATAACTGGTCTAGATTGGGGCTCCTGTGTCTCTGCTCCTCTCGCCTATGTTTTTTAATAATCACCTAAATACATTAGGAAATTACTTAACTGGCAATTCCACCATGAAGCGTTGTTAGTAGAATTGCTCCCTTCAGTGCTATAGTAAACCAAAAATCCAAATGTAGCGCTTTGGGGAACTTAAAATTCCCAAATTGTTGTCCTGCAAATACTTCAGACTACAGGCTGCTGTTTATATTCACCTCTGTCAACGGACACCTACAGACTGGTAAAATAACCTGTTCCATGTCATGCAACTATGGACCATTGGAAGTTTAGCATTAAGATATTGAACACAGGAGTTCCTTGGGCCCAGTAGAGAAAATGGTTCTGAGGGTCGAATCCCCCTTCTATACAGAACATGTGCACATCCCTTGTTTATTCCATCTTTATCTTTGTTGTTATCAATGTTCACACAGTACAAATAAGGTCTAATATTTTCTTTGTAAATCAGTTTAAGAAATAGACCCTAGTGGCAAGTGATTGTCTCCAAAGTCGGCACCAAATGGGGTCAGCTTCTGCAGGACATTTGGGACCCATTATAGAGTCTCTACTGGTACCCACCAGAGGGTCCTCTGGTGGGTTAGTCCGACCCTCATAGAACCTGCAACTGGACTTTATGACATGCATCTGCTATCTAGTAAAGTGAACCCTTACCTATGGTCAACATCTGTCCAAAATATTGATTTGTTTAGTAAAAATGCCTTTGTTTCTCATATCTCACCACTTTTTGTTTTGGTAAGGGCCTGTTCACATCAGCGTCTGGGTTCCGTTCGTGGATTCCGTCAGAACTTTCCGTCAGGGGAACCCATGAACAGAAACCATAGCTTTCCGTTTGCATTACCATTGATTTCAATGGTAATGCTTCCCTTGCAATTGGTTTCTTTTTGTCTCTGTTCGGTAAGGTTTCAGTTTTTTGGGCAGGATTAATAGCGCAGTCAATTACGCTATTGATTTCGCAAAAAAAAAGACCTGAAACCTTAGAGAATGGAGACAAATGGAAACCATTTGTAACGCAAGCATTACCATTGAAATCAATGGTAATGCAAACGGAAAGCTATGGTTTCCATTTGGCTTTGCGTTCATGGGTTCCCCTGACAGAAAGGTCTGACGGAACCCATGAACGGAACCCCGTCACAGATATGAACACACCCTAACATGGGACTATGGCCTGTGAGGGGAAAGCTGCTGCTATTCAGGGGCATACAATCAAGTATTATATCACAGTAAGACCCCCATAAACCTCCTGCTGATGCCATGTACAGAACACTGGGTGCACTAGGACTTGGAAATCCACACCACCGGCACTGAACTACAGCACTGGAGATGTGGGCAATTAAGTTGGTTTGCCCACTATAGACAATTGTGTCATGTCCAGTGGATAAAAATTGTGGCATTCTCTTTCAGTCACTGTATTATGGAGTTATTCGGCCCTAGAAGAATTGCTTCTAGGAGAAAATATCTTCGGAATAGGGCACTATACAGAGCACTAAATGGCGTTACACGGAGTGCTCTTTAGTATGGAGCCTCAGGGGCTCCATGTGCCTCTGTACAGCTTCTGGATGGCCTAAAGGGGCTTATACACATTAGATGACAGCCGAGCGAACCCGCTGGGACTGGCTGACTATATAATGTACTAGGGGGTGCCCTAACTCTCTCCCGATGGCAGATATCGGGGGAGAGAAGGATCGGGCATGTTGAATTTCAACATGCCCAATTCTTAGTTCCCGCGTGAGATAAGCCTCTGACAGAGGAGCCTGGCAGCGGCTTATTCCCCTCTCGCCATTGACAACTCATGCACACTCGGCTTGGTATGGGGGGGGGGGGTCAGGAGGAATAGCTGTCAGCTGAATAAACTTTTTAATATAATATAAGCTTTCTTTATACTTCGGTATTCCCAGTCTTGGCCTAAAAACCATGTGGCTAAGAATTTCTTCTGTAAAATGCCTCTGTATTGAATTGAAGGCATATGGAGGTTCAGTGGGACTTGCTGTAAAACTCATGTGTGAACGAGGGCTTTGGTCAACTGTTTGAGTAAACAAGAGGGCAGTAACTGTTTAAAATGCGTAATCTACAAAGGAATGCAATAATAATAATTTAAAAAAAACAAAAAAATAAAACAGTTATGTGTTTAGTCGTGTTCCTTTTGTCCAATATTAAAAAAAAATGCAATTCAGAAGATGGTGATAAATAGGCAAAAACAGGGACACCTGAGCAAATAACTTTTTCATAGCACTACAATGATAAGTTTCTATAAGATATAATAATGCGCCCACACATCAGTAATGAATGTCATTTCATAAAAATTTACCATCTGTCGCTTTACAGAGAAAAGCATGGGGATTTAAATTTTAGACTAAACTGTAAACCAGGGACGTACAATTGTTTTTTAGTTCCACACTCGTTCGCATTGTCAGATTGAACTCCTTTGAAAGTTAGTTTACAGTGCCAGCCACATTGCCTCCAAAACAATGTCAGATGCATTTACCCCCAAAACAGTTACAGGTATAGTGTCCCCAAAATAGTGATAGCCACAGTGTTCCCAAAGCACTGCGAGCCACAGCACCCCACAATAGTGCCAGCCACAGTGCCCACTATAAGTGCCTGCCAGAATTCCTGCATGAATGCTATGACAGAGCCCCCTAAACAACTGCTTGTTACAAAGCCCTCCAATGCTACAAAGCCCTCCAATCCAGTGAACCCCCGCAATGAGTGCATGTCATATCTCCCAATAAGTGCCATACCACAGAGCCGAGATGGCTCCTATATGCAACTGGAGTGATCTGGCTAGTAAGTTTATAAGGGAATTGCAGATAATGCCATTTCTTCAAAGACCAAGTACCTCGAAACCAGAGATATGTTTTATCTCTAAGATCTCACGCACACGGCTAAATTACACATCTGTGTTGTAAAGATCCGTAATACAGCACCGATAGAAATCTATATGCCCATACTGTACCTCCATGTGCATCCGATTTCATATGGATGTAGACAGAGATTTTTTTTCTCATTGATAAATACGGAATCCATAAAAGAAAATGGTAGCATGTGCCATCAGATGGTGTATTACCCAGGTATTCTTCCCTTTGAACTTAGGGAAGAACATGGTGCTAAAAATACCAAACAATAGGGTCTTCGAGGACCGCCATATAGGCTCTGTGCATTCGCCTTGCTGTGTGCAGGAAGCTTAAAGAGAACCTGTCACATTAAAAATGCAGTCTGATCTGGTGACAGCTTGTTATAGAGCAGAAGGAACTGAGCAGATTGATGTAAAGTTTTGTAGGAAAAGATTCAGTATAACTTGTAATTTATTGATCTAAATCTATGCTTAGGAGTCCAATGGGAGGTCCTTCTCAGTGATTGACAGCCTTTCCTGTATCAATGTGCATACAAACATAGCTGTCAATCACTGAGAAGGACTTCCCACTGGAAGAACGAGCAGAGATTTAGATCAATAAATTACAGGTTATAACGAATCTTTTCCCACAAAACGTTTTATCAATCTGCTCAACTTGTCTATAACATGATGCCACCAGATCAGACTGCATGTTCAATGTGACAGGTTCCCTAAAATGCAAAACTTCCCATCAGCCCAGGCAACAACTTCCAATTATATTGGTGTAACTATAGGGCTATGTGCACACAAGAACTGTCTTTTACGTCTGAAAAGACAGACTGTTTTCAGGAGAAAACAGCTGCGTCGTTTCAGACGTAAAAGCTCCTCCTCGCATTATGCGAGGCATCTTTGACGCCCGTAATCTTGAGCTGCTCTTCATTGACTTCAATGAAGAACGGCTCAAATTACGTTGCAAAGAAGTGCCCTGCACTTCTTTGCCGAGGCAGTCATTTTACGCGTCATCGTTTGACAGCTGTCAAACGACGACGCTTAAATGACAGGTCGTCTGCACAGTACGTCGGCAAACCCATTCAAATGAATGGCCAGATGTTTGCCGACATATTGGAGCCGTATTTTCAGACGTAAAACGAGGCATAATACGCCTCGTTTACGCCTGAAAATAGGTCGTGTGAACCCAGCCTAGGAGTTGCGTTGGTAGCAAGTTCACCCAGCATCATTATTATCAGAGGGTGGTGCATTGATGTAATTTCTTCTTAATACACAATAATGTAATCATACTAGACATGGTATCTCACTGTACAAATGAATATATGTTATAGTGTATATAGATTCTTATTCTTGTTTACAAAATCATTATTATATACAATGGCAGTTAGGAAGAAGGTCCAGTTATAGTGGGGTCAAGGACTTTCAAGCTATGCCCCCGTTTCTTGGTCTTGCTCTGTAGATCTCTATAATAGGGTTGTCATGATACCAGAATTTGGACTTCGATACCGATACTTCGTGTAGTATTGCGATTCTCGATACCAAAACGATAATTTACCAATAATAATTTTAAAAAAAGTTCTTCCATTTTCTGATGTGATGCACGAGGTGTGATGAATTTTGAACCTCCAAGTGCCACACATTAATGGTAATTAACCCCATTATGTTTCTCACAGTCATAATAGACAACATTGGGTTAATGTGAGGTACATGATGGGTTTAATTACTATTAATGTGAGACACATGAAGGTACTAAATTCATAACACCTCCTGCCTCACATTAATAAGTAAAAGAAGCTTTTATTTAAAAAAATGTACAGCGTACACATCATAAATGACGCTATAAATTTTGCTGTGCATGTTATTACGGTTGCGACGTTACCGAATGGGTGTATATTTTATGTATTGATATTTTTTTATTTTAATGTTTATTGTAAAAACTGTGTCTGTTTTTTTTTTTCTTCATTTTTTCTAAATTTAAACATTACTTTCTTTTTTTTCTTTTTTTTTCCCATTAAGTTTTTTATTGTTTTATTTTTAAACTTTATATTAGTATGCCAGTAATTTAGCCTGTTTTAGTACACAGGCAGTTGTTAGGACATACCTGAGTATGCCCCAACAACACGAAATATGGTCAGACAGCCCTGGGGTCCCTCATTGGACCCTGGACTGTCTGCCCATATATGGTATGTCCCTCGATCGCGTCACAGGGAATACCTGTGATGGGATCCAATGGGCATCCCCCTTCTTGCATCATTCAAGGGAATATCAGTGGAGGTGAGAGGTTTCTCTGACCTCCGCTTTTGGAGCGGGGCTGCGGATGTGTAACACAGCCATTGCCCTGCTCCTGACAACAAGTGTGCATGGTCAGCATGATGTGATGCGGACGGCGCTGCACTAATGAGCGGCAGCACCTGCACTGAACACAGAACATGGGACCGCGCGCAAGCACTTTTAGTCAGGAGCGGGGCAATGGCTGTATTAGGGCACGGAAAAATTGCAGCGGAAAAATTCTGAACGTGGCGGGCAATTACGCAACGGATCTGCACCAATATTTGCATATTTGACAGGAAATTTAGATGTTACAGAAAACACAGCGGACTTGCCACAGATTTCAGTTTTCGCATTGCAAAGGCTGAAATACGCAGTGAAAATGTGGTTTATCAGGAATATTGAGCTAGGCAGTTAGGACCCAAACTAAAAACAAGCATTTGTTGTTGATTTGTTGAGTCATTTAAGACACCTTAGCACAAGTTAATAATAAATCAAGCCGCTCGTTTAATCTGTTAAATGCTGCAGTCAATAGCAACCGCGACATTGAAATCTTTAGAAAGAGGGGGGGCGACTCTCTCTAGCAGCTCATTGTGCCCCCCGCAATGCAGTAGCGGGGTGGTGATGGTTGCTATGGCAGCCTGGGAGCCTAATGAAGGCCTCCAGGTCTGCCATCTTTGTGCTCCTATAAAGTCCTGCCCTCTGGCAGGGCTTAATAGAAGCCTGTCAGAAAGACAATATACTGCAATACCTTAGTATTGCAGTACTCAATCTAACATCCACTACAACATTTCACCTTCTCTATGAAGGCATTTTCAAGGCTTGAAAATACCTTCATAGAGAAGGTAAAACGTTGTATTGGATGTTGGATAAATAAACCCATTTGTTTTTGAGTGCTGCTTCGCTTTCTCTTTATCTGACGTTTAACATACAAGGAGGGGTCACTCCTTTGTTTGAAGCATAGCACCGGCCTTGCTAGACGTGAAACCACAGTGCTGCTCCAATCCTCTGTTTTTAGTATTGCAGTATATAGTGCAAGCGATCTAACGATCGCTGGTTGAAGTCCGCTCGTTCAGACATGGCAGAATTTTTCCGCTGCAAATGTTGGTGCAGATTTGGGGCAATTACGCAACGAATCTGCACCAACATTTGCATATTTGACAGGTAATTCAGACGTTGCAGAAAACACAGCGGACTTGCCACAGATTTCAGTTTTTGTATTGCAAAGGCTGAAATACGCAGTGAAATTCCGCTTCTTCTCCGCAATAGACAGTGCATGCTGTGGAGGGAAAATTACGCACCGCAGCCTATGGTCCGCTGCAGATAACTAAAAAGGTGTGGAAACCAATGGGCAAACTGCTAAGGATTTCCACAGCAATACCACAGCAATTCCGCCACGTCTGAATGTGCCCCAATAAAAAAAGTAAAAGTTAGTAAAATAAAGTTGTTTTTTTATGTAAAAAAAATACAAAAATATTAAAAGTTCAAAGAACCCCCCTTTTCCAATTTTCCCCCTAAAGCATTTTAAAAAAATAAATAAATAAACATAATTGGTATCGCGGCATCTATAAAAGTCTGAACTACTACAATATATCATTATTTGACCCGCAGAATCGCTATTTTTTGGTCACCTCATCTGCCGCAAAAAATTGAATAAAAAGTGATCAAAACATTGCATGTACCCCAAAATGGTAGCATTAAAAACTACAGCTTATCCCGCAAAAAATAAGCCCTCATACCAGTTAATCGACAGAAAAATAAAGTTTTTTCCTTGTAAAAGTAGTAAAGCATAGAAAAAAAAAACATGTATATTTTTATGTATTGCCGTAATTGTATTGACCCACAGAATATAGTTAACATGTTGTTTAATTGCACAGTGAATTCCGTAAAAACGAAGCGCAAAAACCAATGGAGGAATCTTTTTTTTCATTTTCTACCCCACAAATAATTGTTTTCCCATTTCCTAGTACATTATATGGGACAATAAATGGTGCTACGAAAAACGACAACTCATCCCGCAAAAATCAAGCCCTCATGGCTTTTGGAAGGTGGGGAGGAAAAAATGAAAATGAAAATCTGAAAATTGTTTACGACGGGAAGGGGTTATTGATGAAATTCTTGCTGTCTGAAGCCACCACTAGGTGGAGCTCACTACATTCAATTTGATATAGCACCCATTGAAGTTAGTGGGAGCATTATATATAGATATGCAGTTAGCTCCCCCTTGTGGTAGCTGTCAATAGTTGTCGCAATTGATCTGCCAGCTCTGCTGGTGGTCTAGACGGTTGCCCCTATTTCTTGAAATTCTTGGACAATCTAGGAGAGTAGACCTGTGACGTAACCCCTTGGGATAAACCACATTTCCTATATAGAAGTTTGTGTTTTTAAGATTTTGCTGCCCCCGAGACTTCTATGTAGGGAAAGTGAAGCGACGACTGTACCAAACTGCAGCGTCACAGTAAGGCTGGATTCACACGAGTGTGTTCTTTTTGCTCCGTGTGGCATCAGCATATGATGCGCGGCTGCGTGCTTTTCGCGCAGCCGCCATCATTATGACACTCCGTTTGGATGTTTGTAAACAGAAAAGCACGTGGTGCTTTTCTGTTTTCATTCATCCTTTTCACAGCTGTTGCGCGAATCACGCGCGTCACACGGAAGTGCTTCCATGTGACATGCATGGTTTTCAGGCACCTATTGACTTCAATGGGTGCGTGATGCGCGAAAAATGCCCAAAGAACGTAATGGTCATGACTTTATTCCAGCGGACTCAGGCCATACGTCCGTGCGACGCGCGTGCTTTTCACGCGTGTCGTACGGACCTATATAAGTCTATGGGGGCATGCAGACAGTCCGTGAGTTTTGCTCAGCGTGAGACCGCTGAAAAAAACTCATGACATGTCCTATATTTGTGCGCTGTTCACGCATCACGCACCCATTGAAGTCAATGGCTGTGTGAAAATCACGCAGGTCACACGGAAGCACTTCCGTGCGAACAGCGTGATTCGCGCAACAGCTGTCAAACTCTGAATGCAAACAGAAAAGCACCACATGCTTTTCTGTTTACAAACATCCAAACGGAGTGTCATAATGATGCGCGGCTGCGCGAAAATCTCGCAGCCGCGCATCATACGCTGATGACACACGGAGCTGTTAAGTGCCTTTTGCGCGCGCAAAACGCTGCGTTTTTTGCGTGCGCAAAACGCACACGCTCGTGTAAACCAGCCCTCACGCTGAGTAAAAATCACGCACATGTCTGCACGGCCCCATAGACTAATATAGGTCCGTGCGACGCGCGTGAAAATCATGCGCGTTGCACGGACGTATTTCCCGTTCGTCTGAATAAGGCCTAATACTGCATGATCTGCCCCTTGTCATACTGCAAACTAGTTAGTACTTAGGGTATGTGCACACGAGAACTGGCTTTTACGTCTGAAAAGACAGACTGTTTTCAGGAGAAAACATCTGCGTCGTTTCAGATGTAAAAGCTCCTCCTCGCATTATGCGAGGCGTCTTTGACGGCCGAACATTTGAGCTGTTCTTCATTGAATTCAATGAAAAACGGCTCAAATTACGTTTCAAAGAAGTGTCCTGCACTTCTTTGCTGAGGCAGTAATTTTACACGTCGTCGTTTGATAGCTGTCATACGACGACGCGTAAATTACAGGTCGTCTGCACAGTACGTCGGCAAACCCATTCAAATGAATGGGCAGATGTTTGCCGACGTATTGTAGCCGTATTTTCAGACGTAAAACGAGGCATAATACGCCTCGTATACGTCTGAAAATAGGTCGTGTGAACCCAGCCTTAAAATGGTTGTATGAACATGACAACATCTCCTTGTTAAAGGAATCCAACCAAGTGGTAAGCTGATCTCCACGGGTTCGGTTTCTGAAAATCACTGTGATCAGCTGATATCGAATGGCGCCAGCTGGTGAAATATAGTGTTATATGGCGCCAATTGAAATGAATGGGCATCCAGGTAGAACATAGCTGTGCTGAGTCCTCCATAGCAGGAGCAGCTCTTTCTTAGTTGTTCCTTTCTCTGGTTAATTGAGGTGGGTCAGGTGTAGGGGTCTCCCTCTATGACATCCACATGCCCTAATAGTGTGAATTCAAGTAAAAGTACTCTTTAAAGGGTTACAGTCATAAAACTGTATTGGACAATAGGCGTAGTACTATATTGTACATTGGCTCAAAAAGGCCTACTTGCCTGACAACAATTTCATTTCACAAATGAAAGGATCAAAACAATTGCCAATTTATTGACTGCAATCAGAATATGATGGGAGCCCCATGGATGTGTATATGGTTGTCATCTATAACTTAACAAGTTCCTTTTAGCATGCCCACAGCTAAGGGGAGGATGCAATTTTGTATCCAGTCTAGGCAATTCTCTGTGAGCTAAACACAGCAGCATTCTACTGTAAATCTCCATCCTTCCAGATAGTTTGCTACAATGTATAAGTGCAGGTAATTTGTAACATTCTAGAGTTGTCTAGTTCTCACAGGTTGGATACAACGCAGGTCTAGCTCTTTATGGGTTTTCATTCTAGGTATAACAAGAATGTTTCAATTCACTGACAGCAAATGGAGATGTAAGGAATTAGGAGATGTTCACACGGCTTATTTTCGGAAGCAGAACGGTCTTGCACAAATACACGGTAAACAGTGAGGTCCCTGTTCTTCCCAAACCTCTGTCCCTACCTACTTGTACGACCCGACCTAAACGACGGCGCACAACAACTGGGCGGCGTTCCCTATACTAGTACAAGTGAAACTGACAGAGACAGTACGAAATAACAAAGGGTCACCTGGGAAGTACACGGAGGGAGAGGCAGGGCAATAGCGCCACAGACGTGTCCGAGCGCAAAAGGCGGAGTCAGGCAGGCAGGGTCAACCCAGGAGAGTGCGGAAAAACAAAAAGTCAGAAGGCAAAGAAAAGTCAGGAGTCCAGTCGGAGGCAGGGAGTCACAAAGGAGTCAAGATGCAAGTCGCTAAGGGGAGTCTGAAACAAGGGAAAGCACCAGGCTAGGTAACTCTAATTACAGACAAAGGCATAATACCCCCAGGCTGAACTAAATAAGGAGAGAGCGGGAGCTCAGGAACATCAGCCAGGCTTTGATTGGCCTGACGCTCCTGAGCTCCTATTGGCTGCAGACTGCCTCAATCTGCCTAAGGGTTTGTGCACACGATAACTGCATTTACGTCTGAAATTACGGAGCTGTTTTCAGGAGAAAACAGCTCCTGAATTTCAGACGTAATTGCATGCACTCGCGTTTTGCGGGGCGTCTTTTACGGACGTAATTTGGAGCGGTTCTTCATTGGATTAATTGAAAAACGGCTCCAATTACGTCCCAAGAAGTGTCCTGCACTTCTTTGACGAGACTGTTATTTTACGCGCCGTCTTTTGACAGCGACGCGTAAAATTACAGGTCGTCGGCACAGTACATTGGCAAACCCATTGAAATGAATGGGCAGATGTTTGTAGGCCGTGGAGCCGTGTTTTCAGGCGTAATTCGAGGCGTAAAACGCCTCCATTACGCCTGAAAATAGGTCGTGTGAACCCAGCCTAAGGCTGAATTCACACGTCGCGGATTTCACGCAGATTTTCAGCGCAGATTTTACACTTTGCAATGCGTCAAAACCGCAACAAAATCTGCGACAAATCCGCAACGTGTGAACTCAGCCTAAGGGCATGCCCCCACGTGGCGGTTTTCCTCCGCAACTGTCCGCATCAATGGCGGATCTGCCCAAAATGTGCAGTAAATTGATGCGGACTAGCTGCTGCGGACTGCGGTAAAAGTGCTTCCCTTCTCTCTATCAGTGCAGGATAGAGAGAAGGGACAGCACTTTCCCTAGTGAAAGAATTTCATACTTACCGGCCGTTGTCTTGGTGACGCGTCACTCTTTCGGCATCCAGCCCGACCTCCCTGGATGAAGCGGCAGTCCATGTGACCGCTGCAGCCTGTGATTGGCTGCAGCCGTCACTTAGACTGAAACGTCATCCTGGGAAGCCGGGCTGGAGAAAGAAGCAGGGAGTTCTCGGTAAGTATGAACTTCTATTTTTTTTACAGGTTGCTGTATATTGGGATCGGTAGTCACTGTCCAGGGTGCTGAAACAGTTACTGCCAATCGCTTAACTCTTTCAGCACCCTGGACAGTGACTATTTACTGACGTCGCCTAGCAACGCTCCCGTAATTACAGGTGCACACACGTAGTCATCCGTAATTCCGGGAGCCCCATTGACTTCCTCAGTCTGGCTGTAGACCTAGAAATACATAGGTCCAGTCAGAATGAAGAAATGTCATGTTAAAAAAGCAATACGCATCCGCAGCACACATAACATGTGCATGACATCTGCGGACTTCATTGCGGAATTTAGAATCTCCATTGAAGTCAATGGAGAACTTCCGCAATGAGTCCGCAACCAGTCCGCCACACGTCCGCAACATCCCTTGCATGCTGCGGACACCAAATTCTGCACCGCAGCCTATGCTCCGAAGCGGAATTTTCAGCCTCGTCTAAACGAAGCCTACTAAAAAGAAGTGGAAGGCAATGGAGAAACAGGTCCGCTGCAGATTAACGCTGCGGAGTGTCCGCAGTGGAATTCAAGAGCAATTCCGCCACGTGGGACTTTGCCCTGTCAGTACATGCTGCAGAGGGAAAATTCTGCACCGCAGCCTATGATCCGCAGCAGAGTTTTCCGCAACGTCTGAACTAACTTGCCTCAAAATGTATTGAAACAACTGTAAAAAACGGCCGCAGGACAATTCCACTGCGGACTGTCCGCAGAGGAATTCCACAGCAATTCCGCCACGTCTGGCCGTGCCCTTACAGCTATGTGCTGGAACTGTATATTTAGTGATTGGCTCTCTTTGGAAAATGCCTTCATTATTTCACAGGATGGGATCCAAGCCTGTTCTTGACACTAAATTTACCTCTAGGATAGAGCTGTTAGGGTATGTGCACACACACTAATTACGTCCGTAATTGACGGACGTATTTCGGCCGCAAGTATCGGACCGAACACAGTGCAGGGAGCCGGGCTCCTAGCATCATACTTATGTACGATGCTAGGAGTCCCTGCCTCTCTGCAGGACAACTCTCCCATACTGAAAACATGATTACAGTACGGGACAGTAGTCCTGCAGCGAGGCAGGGACTCCTAGCATCGTACATAAGTATGATGCTAGGAGCCCGGCTCCCTGCACTGTGTTCGGTCCGATACTTGCGGCCGAAATACGTCCGTCAATTACGGACGTAATTAGTGTGTGTGCACATACCCTTAGGGTATGTTCACACGAGGGCGTCCGTTACGGCTGAAATTACGGGGATGTTTCAGCCTGAAAACATCCCCGTAATTTCAGCCGTACCGGCATGTGCAGGCGCTTGAACGCCGCGTCAATTACGGGCGTAATTAGCGCTGCTATTCATTGGAGTCAATGAATAACGGCTCTAATGACGGCCAAAGAAGTGACAGGTCACTTCTTTGACGCGGGCGTCTATTTACGCGCCGTCATTTGACAGCGGCGCGTAAATTTACGCCTTGTGTGAACAGACAAACGTCTGCCCATTGCTTTCAATGGGCAGATGTTTGTCAGCGCTATTGAGGCGCTATTTTCGGACGTAATTCGGGGCAAAAACGCCCGAATTACGTCCGTAAATAGGCCGTGTGAACATACCCTAAATGTGAACAGAGCCTAATTCATGTGCAGAGCTAATGCTAAGGATGGCATAGCCTCAAAATAATGCCATTGAGAGTTCAGTACCAACATACTAGTTGGACTCATGTCTATTGCCCATAACTCAGAATCACCACCTCCCTATCAGTATGTTTACACGGTTAAGAAAATACGGAACTGTTTTCAAGGGGAAACAGCTCCTGATTTTCAGACATTTTTTAATCAAACCAGCGTTTTTCACTGCGATTTTTACGGCCGTTTTTGGAGCTGTTTTTCTATTGAGTCAATGAAAAACGGCTCCAAAAATGGCTCAAAAAGTAACATCCACTTCTTTTGAGGGTATGTTCACACGGGCTATTTTCGGCCGTTTTTTGGTCCGTAAACGTCTTGAAAAACGGCTGAAAAATCGGAAGCAGAACGCCTACAAACATCTGCTCATTGACTTCAATGGGAAATATGCGATCTGTTCCGACGGGGCGTTTTTTACGCCTCATTTTAAAAAAACGGAACGTAAAAAGACGCCCCGTAAAAAGAACTGCATGTCACTTCTTGAGCCATTTTTGGAGCCGTTTTTCATTGACTCAATAGAAAAACAGCTCCAAAAAGTCTGTAAAAAACGCTAGTTTGATTAAAAAACGTCTGTAAATCAGGAGCTGTTTTCCCTACAAGAAGACTGTGGAATTCATCCTATATGGAGTGAAGAAAAATATGCAATTGCCTTCACTATGTCTGCTTTCTTTTGAATTAGTGTTAGGGACCAAATGTAACACAAGTCATATTATAGAACTGGAACACTACATGTGCTCACTACATTTCACTAGTACTTATGTAAAGGAATATGACCCCTTTACTGGTGAAGAGCTGGAGAAGACCTGAACATCTACTATACGTTTATGGTACATCACACATGTATTTCTATTTTTGTGACTCACACTATGGAGAAGACAGATACAGAACACTTGTTGCCCACAGATTTCTGATCCCAGGGATCTCAGCTTGGGGCCAGATTTTATAAATAAACTGCAGTTAACTAACATAGTGTTCAGAAAGGGAGCATTGTGGTTAAAACCATGGAATCCCATATATATATATATATATATATATATATATATATATATATATATATATACATATGTATGTATAAAATGTCTTATAATATTTGTGCCGTTTAAACCCATACTGTACATAACAAAGTCACAATGTTTAGGTATTCACAGATAAATAAGAACTAAGTCCATACATTAACTGGCAGACACATTAATGCCAGATAAGGTTATGTATTTTCCATCTACATGTAATATATTACCCTTAAAATGTGTGGAACGTCTGTTTTCATATTGTACTGAAATAAAGGGTTAAAAAAAGCTGAGTAAATAGTTAACCACATTGCAACTCAAGTAGTTTGTTCATTTACTTTATTTTCAAGCTTGATCCTTGATCCATAGATCTAACTAACATTTATATAATACACTGTAAAGAAAGTGATTGTTTTATTCAGAACAAGCTTTGGCCACCTTAAAAGCCATTGATCCAGACCTAGCAGGGGTTATATCATTCTTGGTGAGACTGGGGGGCTCATTCAGCAGGGGTATCCTGCCCTGGTAGGGCTTTGGTTCTGTACCAGGGTGCAGCAGGCAGGCAGCGCACCACAGCTCCACCAGAGCGCATGACGCACAGTGTGCAAGGGGCAGCAAAGAGAAGGGGCACCCTATTTACTGAAGGCTTCTTCTCTCTCCCACGATCGCCTGTGTGTGAGATTCCAAACAAGCCACCCCAAGTCCACCCTGAGCCCCCTGACTGCCTGTCCAGAGTCGTTAAAGCAATTAAGTAAGCCTTTAATAGGCTGTTCCGCCAAGTTCAAGGGAGATCCATGCCAGACGTTTGTTCTGGGGATTTCTCACACGACTTGCTGACACGTCTATCTTTATGAGAGATGGCAAGCTTTTTGTTTACCCTTCTTTATTTGCCCGGCAGGTGTGGGGCTGGGGCTGGCACACGAGGCTCTTGGCTCCTGCAGGCTTTTGGCACACGAGGGCTCCCGGGCGCACTCCCCTTTTTGGAGAGGCTCAATTTGTAGTCTATTATCCTATAAGAAAATGTCCCATTGAGAAAGTGTGAATGGTTGTATGGGTCTAATTTTTGTAGAAAGAAAAGAAATAAAGCGGAATGCAGCTGCTCTTAAACGTGTCTGATTATTCAGTGTCACCTGCAGGAGAGGGGCACAGGACGCAGCCAGCGCCACCCTTTCGCCCTCTCTATTCATTTGCCTAATTTTGGTCAATTTAACAAACTTCAGGAGAAATGATGGCGCCATTGTTGCAGAGGGGAGAGCTTTCTGATCGAATTAACAGCATGTTTTGATCCGGTAAATGTCATTAAAAGGAATGAAACAATCGCGTTTAAGGTTCCCTGGGTAATGCGCCAAGAGAGGACGCCAAAGCGCAAACATGACAAAGGCCGCAGTGGATACTTTTGTAGCCTCCACATTGCTGCATTCTCATTCACTGGGACACAAGAAAGGGTATTATTTCATACTTGAATACGTTTTAATCCAACAATTGTCTAATTTTCTGCAAACATATTTGCACAGTATTGTCAGGCTGGATGTCTCTGCTCTGGTGCCAAGCGCTGGTTTTACGCCTCCATCACACCACCTTCTGTATGTCTGTGCCTGGGAATGGAGGGGGGGGCTCATAGAAGCTGTCTTGTCTCCGACTGGAAAATGATATGAAAAGAACAACAGGCACATTGCAGAGAATTAGAAGGAGGGGAGAAGCGGGCACCCCAGGGCCCCCTCATCCAAGCTCCATGTCTGGAGTGCGTTCAAGGCACGTTTAATGCATTGGGAAAGCTGCTTGGATCCGGGGGAAACTTTACTTCTCACATAACTCACCGGTTTTGTTATTTTACAAGGTACAAACGCCGTTTTCATGTCCATCACGAGGATTTGGGGCATAATTACTTAATGCAGTGTACAGCTGTTTGGCACAGCCATGCCATGTCCAATAGGATTCAGTGGTACCAAAATCATTGCATTGAAATCTCTTCCAGCTACATTTATATTCTAACAACTAGATATTTGCTGGGAGTTATTTATTTATTTTATGAACTTTCTTTCTACTTTTATAAAGGGAGAGTGACCATTTAATTTGGTTTAAATGACTTATTTGCATATTGATAACAGATGTTATAGATATTTTGCTTTACACTAAAGTATATTATTGTATTTATAAAATGCATCACAAATCAGTCTTTACTAGTGTTGGTCAATTGTTAAATATTTACAGTATATATTGATAGTATATAAATATTCCTCAAATAATAGAACATATGTAACATTTCCTACAAAGAGGGAGATTTAAAGAAGTGCAAGGGAAAAGTGGAGTGTTTGA
Source organism: Rhinoderma darwinii (assembly GCF_050947455.1). NCBI lineage: Eukaryota > Metazoa > Chordata > Amphibia > Anura > Rhinodermatidae > Rhinoderma > Rhinoderma darwinii. The sequence goes on from NC_134687.1 coordinate 90,141,104, forward strand.
CCACAGTAACTGGTTATAGTCCAGCTCTTATTTTACAGAGACACTGGAAGCAGCAGCCTGAATGGTTGCTATGGGAAACAGCTCCACTTTTTGGCTGCACTAGTTTTGATAAATCTTTTTGGTAAATGTCTGAAAAAATGTGTTCTACAAATGCTGATCTTGCAGAATGTAGAGAGGACACAGCTTACATCAGATTCATGGGATTCATCCATATATAACTCAGTACTTAGAAATTCCATGCACCTTGATTTTTTAGTAGGTTTTGCATAGGGATTAAAGGCTATGCTACCAACTAAATGACCAACTAAAACATGGTCCTCAGCATTATTGTAAAAATTAGTTGCCAAATGCAATAGAATTGGGAGCGCAAAAATGGAGCAGATTTTCATTGTATTTATGCTTTTTTTTTCTGACGTAAATACATTGAAAATATGATGTTTAGCCTTCATACCTTGCGCCACTTTCTTCTAACATGTGCAACAATAAGAAAAAGTGGGTGAGGCTTTAGCCTCTGATGGAGCACGGCTCATTTACTAACAATCAATATTATTTTTTTTATTAGGGCTCGTTCCGCTGCAAATGTTGCTGCAAATTCGCACCGAATCTGCAGCAAACATTTGCATATTTGACAGGTAATTCAGACGTTGCGGATATCACACTGGACTTGCATTGCAAAGGCTGAAATCTGCAGTGAAATTCCACTGCTTCTCTTCAACATAATGTGCATAATGTGCATGCTGCGGAGGGGAAATTCTGCCCCGCAGCCTAAATTCCGAACTGTTATTTTCCGCAGCATCTGACCTAAGTTACCTAAAAATGTATAGAAACCAATTAAAAAATCGGCTCCTGCAGATTTCCACTGCGGACTGCACATGCTCAAGAGGAAAAAGTCATTCTTGATTATTTAGTTTTACATCTTTTTTACACTAAATTCGACATAGACACCCTGTTCAAACACAAAATACAGTTTTTAAATGATCGTTTGCTTTCTTGAAGGTAAAAAGTAATTGCACACCTATAGTTATACCTAGTCATGGCACGTTTAACAGCAAGAACTCCGACCAAATGCTTTTGATAACTGGAGATCAGACTTTTGCATTTCTGCGGATACATTTTGTTTCACTCTTTTTTGCACATGTCCTAATAGAGGGAAATCCCTCCTTTGAGTCCCCCTCTATCAGCCAGAGCAGGGAGCTGCTACTAAGGGCATGACCACACGTGGCGGATTTCCTCCGCAACTGTCCGCATCAATGCCGCACAGAATCTGCGTCGCAGATTCTGCTGCGGATCTGCACAAAATGTGCAGAAAATTGATGCGGACTAGCTGCTGCGGACTGCGGGAAAAGTGCTTCCCTTCTCCCTATCAGTGCAGGATAGAGAGAAGGGACAGCACTTTCCCTAGTGAAAGTAAAAGAATTTCATACTTACCGGCCGTTGTCTTGGTGACGCGTCCCTCTTTCGGCATCCAGCCCTACCTCCCTGGATGACGCGGCAGTCCATGTGACCGCTGCAGCCTGTGCTTGGCCTGTGATTGGCTGCAGCCGTCACTTACACTGAAACGTCATCCTGGGAGGCCGGACTGGAGACAGACGCAGGGAGTTCTCGGTAAGTATGAACTTATATGTTTTTTTACAGATACATGTATATTGAGATCGGTAGTCACTGTCCCGGGTGCAGAAACAGTTACTGCCGATCGCTTAACTCTTTCAGCACCCTGGACAGTGACTATTTACAGACGTCTCCTAGCAACGCTCCCGTCATTACGGGAGCCCCATTGACTTCCTCAGTCTGGCTGTAGACCTAGAAATACATAGGTCCAGCCAGAATGAAGAAATGTCATGGTAGTAAAACCAATACGCTCCGCAGCACACATAAGATCTGCGGACTTCATTGCGGAATTTTGACTCTCCATTGAAGTCAATGGAGAAATTCCGCCATGAGTCCGCCACTGCTCCGCAACAGACAGAGCATGCTGCGGACACCAAATTCCGCTCCGCAGCCTATGCTCCGCAGCGGAATTTTACGCCTCGTCTAAACGAACACTGCTAAATTAAAGTGTAAGTCAATGGACAAACGGCACCGCTGCGGATTAACGCTGCGGAGTGTCCGCAGCGGAATTTAAGTGAAATTCCGCCACGTGTGAACCCGCCCTAAGGCTGGATTCACACGAGCATGCCGTTTTTGCGCAGGCAAAAAACATGGAGTTTTGCTTGCGCAAAAGGCACTTAACAGCTCCGTGTGGCCTCAGCATATGATGCGCGGCTGCGTGCTTTTCGCGCAGCCGCCATCATTATGACACTCCGTTTGGATGTTTGTAAACATTCATCCTTTTGACAGCTGTTGCGCGAATCACGCTGTTCGCACGGAAGTGCTTCCGTGCGACATGCGTGGTTTTCATGCACCCATTGACTTCAATGGGTGCGTGATGCGCGAAAAACGCCCAAAGAACGGACATGTCGTGACTTTTTTTCAGCGGACTCACATCTCGCACATGTCTGCACGGCCCCATAGACTAATATAGGTCCGTGCGACGCGCGTGAAAATCACGCTCGTTGCACGGACGTATTTCCCGTTTGTCTGAATAAGGCCTCACCGTTTTCGCATCCGTTTAAAACGGATCCGTGTGTCCGTTGTGACATCCGTGTGGTTTCCGTTGTCACTCCGCGTCCGTTCCGTTTTAAACAGATGCTGTTCTTCCGTTTGTCTTCCGTTGTAAACGGTCCGTTGAAACCCATCTTGTGTGTTGAATGCAGGGAAGTTTGGCACACCCTGCCGTTGCTTAGCAACGCATCCGTGAAAAACACGGCACACGGATTTCGTCCATGTGCCGTCCGTTTTTTTTGACGGCCCCTTAGACTTCAATGGGCGCCACGGTCACTGAACGACGAACCAAAGTAGGATATGCACTACTTTTGACGTGAACTGAACTGAAGTGTGCATGGCTCCATAGAAATTAATGTGTCAGGATGCTATCAGTTAAAGGGTATGTTCACACGGCCTATTTACGGACGTAATTCGGGCGTTTTTGCCTCGAATTACGTCTGAAAATAGCGCCTCAATAGCGCTGACAAACATCTGCCCATTGAAAGCAATGGGCAGACGTTTGTCTGTTCACACGAGGCGTATATTTACGCGCCGCTGTCAAATGACGGCGCGTAAATTGACGCCCGCGTCAAAGAAGTGACCTGTCACTTCTTTGGCCGTAATTGGAGCCGTTCTTCATTCACTCCAATGAATAGCAGCGCCAATTACGGCCGTAATTGACGCGGCGTTCAAGCGCCTGCACATGCCGGTACGGCTGAAATTACGGGGATGTTTTCAGGCTGAAACATCCCCGTAATTTCAGCCGTTACGGACGCCCTCGTGTGAACATACCCAAAGAAACGCATAGCACCCTGAAGAAAATAACTGAAGTGGACATGAAGCCTAAGGGTGGATTCACGCATGGCGTTTTTGGAAAAAAAATTTTATTTTGTGGCGTTTTTCCTGGCGGCTGTTTTTCTGCGTTTTTTCATCAAAAACGCTGCATCCAGATGTTAGCTTGAAGTCTATTGTGAAATATAAGGGTATGTTCTCACGGCCAAATTTCAGACGTATACGAGGCGTATTATGCCTCGTTTTACGTCTGAAAATAGGGCTACAATACGTCGGCAAACATCTGCCCATTCATTTGAATGGGTTTGCCGACGTACTGTGCAGACGACCTGTTATTTACGCGTCGTCGTTTGACAGCTGTCAAACGACGACGAGTAAAAATACAGCCTCGGCAAAAGAAGTGCAGGACACTTGTTTGGACGTTTTTGGAGCTGTTTTCTCATAGGGTATGTTCACACGGCGGGGGTCCGTAACGGCTGAAATTACGGGGATGTTTCAGCCTGAAAACATCCCCGTAATTTCAGCCGTACCGGCATGTGCAGGCGCTTGAACGCCGCGTCAATTACGGCCGTAATTAGCGCTGCTATTCATTGGAGTCAATGAATAGCGGCTCCAATTACGGCCAAAGAAGTGACAGGTCACTTCTTCTACGCGGGCGTCTATTTACGCGCCGTCATTTGACAGCGGCGCGTAAATATACGCCTCGTGTGAACAGACAAACGTCTGCCCATTGCTTTCAATGGGCAGATGTTTGTCAGCGCTATTGAGGCGCTATTATGCGGGCGTAATTCGGGGCAAAAACGCCCGATTTACGTCCGTAAATAGGCCGTGTGAACATACCCATAGACTCCAATGAAAACAGCTCCAAAAACGGACGTAAAAAACGCTGCGAAAACGGCGTGAAAACGCCGCGAAAAATGCGAGTTGGTAAAAAAACGTCTGAAAAGCAGTGTCTGTTTTCCCTTGAAAACAGCTCTGGATTTTCAGACGTTTTTGTTGACTACGTGTGAACATACCCTAAAACGCACTACAAACAATGCTTTCATGTTTTTGATGTTTTCTGACCTTTTCTTGCCTTATGCTTATCACAACTGAGAGTTTGCTTCTGTTGTATCCAGGCTATGCAATACTCTGAGGTAAATACAGCAGTACAATCTCCTGTCTTAATAGTTTGCTACCATGTATGAGTGAGGTAAAATGTATCATTCTGGAGTCCAGACTGTTTAGCTCATAGAGGATTATCTACACTTGATACAATTAAATTAGGATAAGGTCTGTACATTTTTCAGCCGCTGAATCCGAGGCGTAACTATAGGGGTTGCAGTCGCTGTTGCGACCGGGCCCCTGAGCCAGGGGGGCCCACACTGGGGGGTCTCCCTTCACTACACAATGACTGTACCCCTACTTTTCTTATTCTCTCTCTTCCGCGCAACAGGATGCACAGGCTCAGTAGCGTAACTACCGCCGTAGCAGCAGTAGCGGCTGCTACGGGGCCCGCGGCATGAGGGGGCCCGTGTCACCCGCCGGCACGGGCCCCCACCATGGCCGCAGGCTCCGCTAGCAGCCGCTATTGCTGCTACAGCGGGACGCCACTGAACAGTACGGCAGAGTAGGGAGGAATCTCCCCGCTCTGCCATTAAACAAAAGACATGTATCCCCTATGCACAGGATAGGGGATACATGTGTGATCGCTGGCAGCGATAGGGAGAACGGGGGACTGAAAGTCCCCTGAAGTTCTCCATCACAAACCTCAGACTTCCGGGGTCTGTGTCGGCAGCTCCGGAGAAATTAATGGAGCGCCGGTCCCGCTTGTGCGCATGCGTGACCAGCGCTCCTTTCATTTTTAGTGAGCTGCCGACACAGACGCCGGAAGTCAGAGGTTAGTCATGGAGAACTTGGGGGACTTTCAGTCCCCCGTTCTCCCTATCGCTGCAAGCGATCACACATGTATCCCCTATCCTGTGGATAGGGGATACATGTCTTTTATTAGGACACACTGTAGGTCACATTTTTTTGGGAGGGGGGATGCTGTATGGCATTCCCTACAGGGGGGGGGACGCTGTATGGCGTTCCCTACAGGGGGGGGACACGCCGTATGGCGTTCACTACAGGGGGGACGCTGTATGGCGTTCCCTATGGGGGGACGACGCTGTATGGCGTTCCCTACAGGGGGGACGACGCTGTATGGCGTTCCCTACAGGGGGGGACGCTGTATGGCGTTCCCTACAGGGGGGGACGCTGTATGGCGTTCCCTACAGGGGGGGACGCTGTATGGCGTTCCCTACAGGGGGGGTCGCTGTATGGCGTTCCCTACAGGGGGGGACGCTGTATGGCGTTCCCTACAGGGGGGACGCTGTATGGAGTTCCCTACAGGGGGGACGACGCTGTATGGCGTTCCCTACAGGGGGGACGACGCTGTATGGCGTTCCCTACAGGGACGACGACGCTGTATGGTGTTCCCTACAGGGGGGGACGCTGTATGGCGTTCCCTACAGGGGGGGACGCTGTATGGTGTTCCCTACAGGGGGGGGCTGTATGGCGTTCCCTACAGGGGGGGGCTGTATGGCATTCCCTACAGGGGGGGCTGTATGGCGTTCCCTACAGACCCCCCCTGTAGATAACGCCAGACAGCCTCCTCTGTAGGGAACGCCATACAGCCCCCCCGTAGATAACGCCATACAGTACCCCCTCTAGATAACGCCATACTGTCCCCTATGTAGATAACGCCATACAGCCCCCCCTGTAGATAGCGCCATACAGTCCCCCTGTAGATAACGCCACACAGCCCCCCTGTAGATAGCGCCATACAGCCCCCCTGTAGATAGCGCCATACAGCCCCCCTGTAGATAGCGCCATACAGCCCCCCTGTAGATAGTGCTATACAGCCCCCCCCCTGTAGGGAACGCCATACAGTCCCCCCCTGTAGGGAACGCTATACAGTCCCCCCCTGTAGGGAACGCCATACAGTCCCCCCGTAGATAACGCCATACAGCCCCCCCCCATAGATAACGCCATACATCCCCCTCTGTAGATAACGCCATACAGCCCCCTCTGTAGATAACGCCATACAGCCCCCTCTGTAGATAACGCCATACAGCCCCCTCTGTAGATAACGCCATACAGCCCCCTCTGTAGATAGCGCCATACAGCCCCCTCTGTAGATATCTACAAAGGGGGCTGTATGGCGTTATCTACAGGGGGGCTGTATGGCGTTATCAAAAGGGGGGGTTTGTAAAAAAGGCACTATCTACAAGGGGGGGGGGTTGTGTGACACCCAGGGGAGGGGGGGCCCCAGTCAAAAGTTTGCTATGGGGCCCAGTCTTTCCTAGTTCCGCCCCTGCACAGGCTGCCATACATTGCGCATAGCAGAAGGGAGTGCAAAATGAATGTGGCCCATCCGCATCAACATCGGACCCGTGTCATGGTGCATAGAAGATCCTGACGCTGGGCAGCGACAGGACCTTCAATGCGCTGCAGCACTGATGTAGGAGCCTGTGTGGATCCACAGCGGACGGGCCCTGAAAACAAGCCAGGAGTGGTAAGGGCATGTTCAGACGTGTCCAAATTTTTCCGCTGCAAATGTTTCTGCAAATTTGCAACAACATTTTCATATTTTACAGGTAATTCAGACGTTGCGGATATCACAGCAGACTTGCCTTTGCACTGAAATCCACAATGAAATTCCGCTGCTTCTCTGCAACAGAATGTGCATGCTGCGGAGTGAAAATTCTGCACCGCAGCCTACATTCCGCACTGTTAGGCTGGGTTCACACGTGGCGGAATTTCACTTGAATTCCGCTGCGGACACTCCGCAGCGTTAATCCGCAGCGGAGCCGTTTCTCCATTGACTTCCACTTTAATTTAGAAGTGTTCGTTTAGACGTTGAGTAAAATTCCGCTGCGGAGCATAGGCTGCGGAGCGGAATTTGGTGTCCGCAGCATGCTCTGTCTGTTGCGGAGCAGTGGCGGACTGGTTGCGGACTCATGGCGGAATTTCTCCATTGACTTCAATGGAGATTCTAAATTCCGCAATGAAGTCCGCAGCTGTCATGCACATGTTATGTGTGCTGCGGATGCGTCTTGCTTTTTTAACATGACATTTCTTCATTCTGGCTGGACCTATGTATTTCTAGGTCTACAGCCAGACTGAGGAAGTCAATGGGGCTCCCGGAATTACGGGAGCGTTGCTAGGAGACGTCAGTAAATAGTCACTGTCCAGGGTGCTGAAAGAGTTAAGCGATCGGCAGTAACTGTTTCTGCACCCTGGACAGTGACTACCGATCCCAATATACAGCAACCTGTAAAAAAATAGAAGTTCATACTTACCGAGAACTCCCTGCTTCTGTCTCCAGTCCGGCTTCCCAGGATGACGTTTCAGTCTAAGTGACGGCTGCAGCCAATCACAGGCTGCAGCGGTCACATGGACTGCCGCGTCATCCAGGGAGGTAGGGCTGGATGCCGAAAGAGGGACGCGTCACCAAGACAACGGCCGGTAAGTATGAAATTCGTTTACTTTCACTAGGGAAAGTGCTGTCCCTTCTCTCTATCCTGCACTGATAGAGAGAAGGGAAGCACTTTTTCCGCAGTCCGCAGCAGCTAGTCCGCATCAATTTACTGCACATTTTGGGCAGATCCGCAGCCGTAATCCGCAACCCGGATTAGGTGCGGCATTGATGCGGACAGCTGCGGAGGAAATCCGCCACGTCTGGCCGTGCCCTTATTTTCCACAACGTCTGACCTAAGTTATCTAAAAATGTAAGGAAACCAATTAAAAAAATGTCTGCTGCAGATTTCGACAGCAATTCTGCCACGTCTGAATGTGCCCTAAGTAAATGTTGTTTTTTTGTGTTTTTTTTTAGATATGCTTGGTGGTCATTGAGTAATGTACATCAGTTTTATTTGAGCATTGTATGGCAGCATTATTTGCGCACACTGGTAGTATTATTAATTGAACACTCTGGTAGTATTATTTGAGCACTCTGGTATTATTTTATCACTGTATCACTTGAGTGCTGTCTAGTGGTATTGTTTCAGCATGTCACCTAAGTGAGCCTTTAGGGCACGGCCAGACGTGGCAGAGTTTTTACGCTGCAAATGTTGGTGCAGATTTGGGGCAATTAGGCAACGATTCTGCACCAACATTTGCATATTTGACAGGTAATTCAGACGTTGCAGAAAAGACAGCGGACTTGCCACAGATTTCAGTTTTTGCATTGCAAAGGCTGAAATCCGCAGTGAAAATCCGCTTCTTCTCCGCAACAGTCAGTGCATGCTGCGGAGGGAAAATTCTGCACCGCAGCCTATGGTCCGCAGCGGAGTTTTCCGCAACATCTGAACTAACAAGCCTAAAAATGTATTGAAACAACAGTAAAAAACGGCCGCTGGAGAATTCCACAGCAATTCCACTACGTCTGGCCGTGCCCTTAATGCAACAGTAGGGGTGTTGCTAAGGTCTTAAGATATCAGGGGCAATAGCCCCAAGACATGTTTTGTCCTGCCCCAAAATTTGTATTATATAGTCGTGGACAAAATTGTTGGTACCCTTCCATTAAAGAAAGAAAAACCCACAATAGTCACTGAAATAATTTGAAACTGACAAAAGTAATTATACATTTTAATTCACTGAAAATCAACTAATGTAGATCAGGCATTCCCTTTGGCCCAGTGTACAGTATCACACATGATAGGCTTAAATACAGGGCCCAGCAGACAGTTTTACACAAGATAATTTTACATGATTGGCTTAGATACAAGGCTCAGGACAGTATTCTTATACTTACCCTCCTCGCTCCTGAATTGGGTCCTCTTCATCTCCAGCTCGAGTCCGCTTCATCTCCGGGCGTAACTTGGATCCTGAGTCCATTAAGCGTCACAACGTTGTAACATAACGCTAAAAGGCATCAGGACTCAGTGCTGCGCATGGACCGACTCAGGAGCGAGGTGGGTAAGTATACTGTTACTATAATAAAAAGGGCCTGAGTAGTTTTAGGTGCGTGTGCGTGTCTGTCATTTATCTGGGGAAGAGAGTGCATCCTGGTGCCATATGCTAAGAAGGCAAGACTTCTCTCCTTTTATCTCATTGTTCTGTTTATTTGTTTTGATTACTTGTTATTGTACTTGTTTGCTATTTCAACAATTGTAAAGCGCTGCAGAATATGTTGGCACAATATAAAAATTAACACTATCTCTCTCTCTCTCTCTCTCTCTACCTACCTATCTATTCTATCTATCTATCTATTCTATCTATCTATCTATTCTATCTATTCTATCTATCTATCTATCTATCTATCTATCTATCTATCTATCTATCTATCTATCTATCTATCTATTTTTCTATCGGAAGAGAAAAGCAGCACTTTGTGACTGTATAGGTTGGTGCTATGCGATCCTGACCTTAATCCAAAACGGTCCTATATATAGATGTGAAGAAATGATCGCAGCACTCCAATAGATAGATGTCAAACAAAAATATGGTTTATTGTTCCATGTTTCAAAGGATAAACTACGTTTCAGTCCTCTCACAGGACCTTTTTCAAGCTTGAAAAAGGTCCTGTGAGAGGACTGAAACGTAGCTTATTCTTTGAAACATGGAACAATAAACCACATTTTTGTTTGACATCTACCTATTGGAGTGCTGCGATCATTTCTTCAAATATCTATCTATCTATCTATCTATCTATCTATCTATCTATCTATCTATCAATCATCTGTAATCTATCGATGCAGACAGGTTTACAATAATCTGACCTCTCTGTTTTTAAAAACTCAAAGTAAAATAATAAGAGGCATTTAGGTTTCAGCAAATAAGGCTCTATTCACATGACAGGGTCCGAGTGTCGGCCGATAAAAACAGACGTTTTGTACAGTTTTTCCCGGCCATTTTACATCCATTTTGCTTCCGTTCTGGGCCGTGTTGCCGTTTTTTCCCTCCCCGTTTTAAAATCGGATGAATTTAATTTGTAAATTTTTTGCCACACACTTCCCTCTGAAGATAATGCCACACAGTGCCCTCTGTAGATACTGCCACAGCCCCCCTGTAGGTAGTGCCACACAGCCCCCTGTAGGTAGTGCCACAGAGCCCCCTGTAGGTAGTGCCACACAGCCCCATGTAGGTAATGCCACACAGCCCCCTGTAATGCCACACAGCCCCCTGTAATGCTACACAGCCCCCTGTAGGTAGTGCCAGCCAGCCCCCTCTAGTGCCACACAGCCCACTGTAGGTTGTGTCAAACAGCCCCTTGTAGGTAGTGCCACACAGCCTCCTGTAGGCAGTGCCACACAGCCACCTGTAGTTAATGCCACACAGCCCCCTGTAGGTAATGCCACATAGCCCCCTGTAGATAATGCCACACAACTCCCCGTAGGTAATGCCACACAGCCCCCTGTAGGTAATGCCACACAGCCCCCTGTACGTAGTTCTACACAGCACCCCACCATAGATGGCATCCCCCCCCCCCTACCTGTCTGTAGATAGCGCCACCGTTCCAGGAGAAGTCCCTGACTTCAATGTCCATATATGGACAGTGAAGTCAGGGATTTCTCCTGGAGCGGAGACACCGGCCACAGGGTCAGGGATTCAGCTTCAGAAGTGCCTGACGTCACAGAGTCCATATATGGACACAGTGAAGTCAGGGACTTCTCCTGGAGTGGAAACACCGGCCACAGGGTCGGGGATACCGCTTCAGAAGTGCCTGACGTCACTGTGTCCATATATGGACACAGTGAAGTCAGGTACTTCTCCTGGAGCGGAAACACCGGCCACAGGTTCGGGGATTCCACTTCAGATGTGCCTGACGTCACTGTGTCCATATATGGACAGTGAAGGCAGGGATTTCACCTGGAGCGGAATCCCCGGCCACATCGCCGGGGATTCTGCTTCAGAAGTCCCTGACGTCACTGCGTCCATATATGGACACAGTGAAGTCAGGGACTTCTGCTGGAGCGGAATCCCCAATCCCCGGCCACAGCGTTGCCGAACCTGTGGCCGGGGATTGGGGATTCCGCTCCTACAGGGAGCAAAAAAATACCCTCCTCCTCACATGCACTTCGCACTGTGAGGAGAAGGAGAGAGCGCGACGGAAGACATGGCCGTCACTTTGAGCACATTCAAGTGATGGCCGTGTATTACCATAGACTTCTATGGGAGCCGGGCAGCCGGGAGAACGGACAAACTTTTTTCCCGGGCCGTCAAAAAATCGGTCGTGTGAATAGCCCCATTAGGGATCTATTGTTCCTACTGCAGCTGTGTGATGGCCGTTTGTCGGCCGATAAAAATGTCTGTTTTGGTTCGTTCTTCTCAACCATTTTGCATCCGTTTTGCATCTGTTCCGTTTCCGTTCTGGGCCGTGTTTCCGTTTTTAATGGACGATTTTGACCCGTTTTGCATCCGTTTTTTTCCCTGTCCATTTTAAAAAACGGATGAATTTCATTTGTAAATGTTTTTGTCACACACTTCCCTCTAGATAATGCCACACTCTTCCCTCTGTAGATACTGCCATGGCCCCCCTGTAGGTAGTGCCACACAGCCCCCGGTTGTAATGCCACACAGCCCCCTGTAGGTAGTGCCACATAGCCCCCTGTAGGTAATGCCACACAGCTCCCCTGTAGGTAATGCCACACAGCCTCCTGTAGGTAGTGCCACATAGCCCCCTGTAGGTAATGCCACACAGCTCCCCTGTAGGTAATGCCACACAGCCTCCTGTAGGTAGTGCCACACAGCCACCTGTAGGTAGTGCCACACAGCCCCCTGTAGGTAATGCCACACAGCCCCCTGTAGGTAATGCCACACAGTCCCCTGCAGGTAATGCCACACAGCCCCCCTGTAGGTAATGCCACACAGTCCCTCTGTAGGTAGTTCTACAAAGCAGTCATTTACATAGCACCCCCCCCCACCTTCCTGTAGATAGTGCCACTGTAGGGGACCATATATGGACAGTGAAGTTGTAACGTCCGTGGTCGCTGACCATGAACTTCTTCCATCCAGTCAACGCCCTTCTCTCAAGAGATGTCTGCACATACGGCCTTCCTGCTCCACAGTGACCACCAGGGTGCGCTCGCGAGCTCAGTCCAGACTTAAGAAGCCAGAGCGCACGCATGTTGGTGATTGAGCTAATTGCTCCAGAGCACCCTGGGCTATAAGAAGGTCCCAGTCCCATCCTCCCATGACTGAGCTTTGTTGTTGTATTCCAAGTCTGTCTTGCAAATGGTCCCCTAGTGTTTCCTGCTCCCAGTGTTCCCTGTTCCTGTATCCTATAACCTGTATCCTGATCTAGTGCCGTGCTTAGCTATAGCCGTACTGTGCTGTATACCATGCCTGTCCTGCTTCTGCACGCCTGACGTCTACCTGCTGCCTAGTTCCTGCCAAGCCTGCCTTGCTACTGTCCGAGCTGCCACAGGTACTGTAAAGTATCTGCCAGACACAACTTCTGTGTCGACGCCCATAGGTAATCAGTCTGCACCTGCTTCTATGTCTGTGAGACTGACTCCATCTTCCACCACCCAGGATGGCAGGCTTAGGAGTGGGAGAGCCTATCACAGCCTAGCCAGACGGAGCTAGCTCCCGCCCTCTGTTTATTTATACCTGCCTTTCCTGTTCCTCCTTTGCTTGTGATTCTTCTCTGCTGATTTCCTGGCCCTGCTGCAGCTTCTTGAACTACTTATCCTCTGCTTGTGATTGACCTTGGCTTTACTGACCACTCTTCTGCTCTGCGTTTTTGTACCTCGCTCATCTCCAGGTTTGACTCGGCTCGTTCACTTCGCTTGTTGCTCACGGTGTTCCCGTGGGCAACTTCCCCATTTCCCTGGCTTCTTTGTACCCTTGTCTGTTTGTCTGTCGTGCACCTATTGAGTGTAGGGACTGTCGCCCAGTTGTACCCCGTTGCCTAGGGCGGGTCGTTGCAAGTAGGCAGGGACTGAGTGGCGGGTAGATTAGGGCTCCCTGTCTGTCTCCCTACCCCGACATTACATAATCACAAGCCCATATACCTAGTCTACCCTGGTCCATGACACTACTATGGACCCCCTTGAGACCCTGGCTCAGCAAATGCAGGGCCTCTCCCTACAGGTCCAGGCCCTGGCTCAGAGGGACAACCAGCCTGATGCTACCCTGGTAGTGCCCTCCACCTCACCTCTTGAACCCCACCTCAAGTTGCCTGACCGGTTCTCAGGGGACCGGTAGACCTTTTTCTCCTTTTGGGAGAGTTGTAGGCTCTATTTTCGCTTAAAGCCCCACTCCTCTGGTTCTGAGAGCCAGCGGGTGGGTATAATTATGTCCCGGCTCCAGGACGGTCCCCAAGAATAGGCCTTCTCTTTGGCTCCTGACGCCCCTGAACTTTCCTCCGTTGATCTTTTCATTTCTGCTCTCGGGCTAATTTATGACGAGACTGACAAGACTGCCTTTGCCGAGAGTCAGCTGGTGACCTTACGTCAGGGTAAGAGACCTGTTGAGGAGTATTGTTCTGACTTTAGGAAGTGGTGCGTAGCTTCCCGGTGGAATGACCCTGCCTTAAGGTGCCAGTTTAGATTGGGTCTGTCGAACGCCCTGAAAAACCTGCTAGTTAGCTATCCCTCTTCTGACTCCCTAGATCAGGTTATGACTTTAGCGGTACGACTTGACCGACGTCTCAGGGAACGACGACTTGAACGTGTTTGTGTTTTCTCCTCTGACTCCCCCATGATGCCTCCCGAGGTTCCGTTGCTTCATTCTTCCACGGAAGACTCGGAGGTACCTATGCAACTCGGGGCCTCCGTGTCCCCCCAACAACGTAGAGAGTTCCGCAGGAAGAATGGTCTCTGCTTCTACTGTGGGGATGACAAGCATTAAGTGAACAACTGTCCTAGGCATAAGAATAAGCAGCCGGAAGAACTTCCGCGCCTAAGTGACCATCGGGGAGGTCACTTGGGCGCACAGGTATTTCCCGTAAATATGAAACGTAATAAAATCTTGCTTCCCTTTCAGGTCTCTTTTGGTGGTAGGTCTGCTACCGGCAGTGCCTTCGTGGATTCAGGGTCTTCTGCTAATATTATGTCTGTGGAATTTGTTATGTCTCTAGCTATGCCATTGATTGATTTGCCTAAACCTGTCCCGGTAGTGGGTATCGACTCCACTCCTCTTGCTAATGGTTATTTTACACAGCATACCCCTGTTTTTGAACTCCTTGTTGGCTCCATGCATTTGGAGCAGTGCTCTGTACTGGTGATGCAGGGATTATCGTCCGATTTGGTTTTAGGCCTTCCCTGGTTGCAGTTGCATAATCCCACGTTTGACTGGAATACTGGGGATCTTACCAAATGGGGTAATGAATGCATGACGTCATGTTTTTCTGTTAATTCTATTTCTCTCCCTGAGGAGGTGAACACTCTACCTGAGTTTATTCAGGACTTCGCTGATGTTTTTGCTAAAGAGGCCTCCGAAGTGTTACCACCTCATAGAGAATACGATTGTGCAATTGATTTGGTACCAGGAGCTAAGCTGCCTAAGGGTAGGATATTTAATCTCTCTTGTCCCGAACGTGAAGCCATGAGAGAGTATATCCAGGAATGCCTGGCCAAGGGTTACATTCGCCCCTCTACTTCTCCGGTTGGTGCTGGCTTCTTCTTCGTAGGGAAGAAGGATAGTGGTCTTAGGCCATGCATTGACTACCGAAACTTGAATAAGGTCACTGTAAGGAACCAGTATCCCCTTCCTTTGATTCCTGATCTCTTCAATCAGGTTCAGGGGGCCCAATGGTTCTCTAAGTTTGATCTACGGGGGGCTTATAACCTTATCCGCATCAAAGAGGGGGATGAGTGGAAGACTGCGTTTAACACGCCCGAAGGTCATTTCGAATACCTCGTCATGCCCTTTGGGTTGTGTAATGCTCCCGCGGTCTTCCAGAATTTCATAAATGAGATTTTAAGAGACTACCTGGGGGTATTTCTTGTAGTGTACCTTGATGACATACTTGTGTTTTCCAAGGACTGGTCCTCCCACATTGAGCATGTCAGGAAGGTGCTCCAGGCCCTTCGGGAAAACAAACTGCTAAGACTGAAAAATTTGTGTTTGGGGTGCAGGAGATACCGTTTTTAGGTCAAATCCTCACTCCTCATGAATTCCGCATGGACCCCGCCAAGGTCCAGGCTGTGGCGGAATGGGTCCAACCTGCCTCCCTGAAGGTGTTACAGTGCTTCCTGGGGTTCGCTAATTATTACAGGAGATTTATTGCTAACTTCTCGGTCATCGCTTAGCCTCTTACGGATCTCACTCGCAAAGGTGCTGATCTCCTCCACTGGCCTCCTGAGGCTGTCCAGGCTTTTGAGGTCCTTAAGAAGTGCTTTATCTCGGCCCCAGTGCTGGTTCAGCCCAACCAAATGGAGCCATGTATCGTGGAGGTTGACGCGTCCGAGGTGGGAGTGGGTGCTGTCTTGTCCCAGGGTACCAGGTCCCTCACCCATCTCCGCCCCTGTGCTTACTTTTCCAGGAAGTTTTCGCCCGCTGAGAGTAACTATGATATTGGCAACCGCGAACTCTTAGCCATTAAATGGGCATTTGAAGAGTGGCGCCACTTCCTGGAGGGGGCTAGGCACCAGGTAACGGTCCTTACCGACCACAAGAATCTGGTTTTCCTAGAATCTGCCCGGAGGCTAAACCCGAGACAAGCTCGATGGGCGTTATTTTTTACCAGATTCAACTTTTTGGTCACCTATAGGGCTGGGTCTAAAAATATTAAGGCTGATGCACTGTCGCGTAGCTTCATGGCCAGCCCTCCTTCGGAGGAAGATCCTGCTTGTGTTTTGCCTCCAGGTATAATCATTTCCTCTATTCATTCTGATTTAGTCTCTGAAATTGCGGCTCATCAAGGTTCAGCTCCCGGGAACCTTCCTGAGAACAAGCTGTTTGTTCCCCTGCAATTCCAGCTAAGGGTACTTAGGGAAAATCATGACTCTGCACTATCTTGCCATCCAGGCATCTTGGGTACCAAGCACCTCATTGCCAGAAACTATTGGTGGCCTGGGTTGCTCAAAGACGTTAAGGCTTACGTCGCCGCTTGTGAGGTTTGTGCTAGGTCCAGGACTCCCAGGTCCTGACCAGCGGGCTTACTATGTTCTTTGCCCGTTCCCCAGAGACCTTGGACCCATATCTCCATGGATTTCATCACCAATTTGCCTCCATCTCAAGGCAAGTCGGTGGTGTGGGTTGTAGTAGACCGCTTCAGTAAGATGTGCCACTTTGTGCCCCTCAAGAAACTACCCAATGCTAAGATGTTAGCTACCTTGTTTGTCAAACACATCCTGCATCTCCATGGGGTCCCTGTCAATATTGTTTCTGACAGAGGGGTACAATTTGTTTCATTGTTTTGGAGAGCTTTCTGTAAAAAGTTGGAGATTGATCTGTCCTTCTCCTCTGCCTTCCATTCTGAAACCAATGGCCAAACTGAGAGGACTAATCAGTCTCTAGAACAATATTTAAGGTGTTTTATCTCTGACTGTCAATATGATTGGGTCTCATTCATTTCCCTCGCCGAATTTTCCCTTAATAACCGGGTCAGTAACTCGTCAGGGGTCTCCCCCTTTTTCTGTAATTTTGGCTTTAATCCACGGTTCTCCTCCGTTTCACCTGGTAGTTCCAACAATCCCGAGGTAGATGTCGTACATCGGGAACTGTGCACAGTCTGGGCCCAGGTTCAGAAAAACCTAGAGGCGTCCCAGAGCATACAAAAGACTCAGGCAGATAGAAGACGTTCTGCTAACCCCTTGTTTGAGGTCGGGGATCTGGTGCGGCTATCGTCAAAAAATTTGCGCCTTAAAGTCCCGTCCAAGAAGTTTGCTCCCCGGTTTATAGGGCCATACAAGGTCATTGAAGTCCTTAACCCTGTCTCCTTCCGACTGGAGTTGCCCCCGTCTTTTCTAGTACACGACGTGTTTCATGCCTCCCTCCTTAAACGCTGCTCCCCGTCCTTGGCTCCCTCGAGGAAACCTCCGGTCCCTGTTCTCACCCCTGAGGGGGTAGAATTCGAGGTGGCCAAGATTGTGGACAGCAGGATGGTCCAAGGCTCCCTCCAGTACCTGGTCTATTGGAGGGGATACGGGCCTGAGGAGAGGACTTGGGTACCCGCCCGGGATGTTCGCGCTGGGGTATTGCTCAGGAGGTTCAACCTTCGTTTCCCCAATAAACCAGGTCCACCTAGAAAGGGTCCGGTGGCCCCTCATAAAAGGGGGGGTACTGTAAAGGATCTGCCAGACACAACTTCTGTGTCGACGCCCATAGGTAATCAGTCTGCACCTGCTTCTATGTCTGTGAGACTGACTCCATCTTCCACCACCCAGGATGGCAGGCTTAGGAGTGGGAGAGCCTATCACAGCCTGGCCAGACGGAGCTAGCTCCCGCCCTCTGTCTATTTATACCTACCCTTCCTGTTCCTCCTTTGCTTGTGATTCTTCTCTGCTGGTTTCCTGGCCCTGCTGCAACTTCTTGAACTACTTATCCTCTGCTTGTGATTGACCTTGGCTTTACTGACCACTCTTTTGCTCTGCGTTTTTGTACCTCGCTCATCTCCTGGTTTGACTCGGCTCGTTCACTTCGCTTGTTGCTCACGGTGTTCCCGTGGGCGACTTCCCCATTTCCCTGGCTTCTTTGTACCCTTGTCTGTTTGTCTGTCGTGCACCTATTGAATGTAGGGACTGTCGCCCAGTTGTACCCCGTCGCCTAGGGCGGGTCGTTGCAAGTAGGCAGGGACTGAGTGGCGGGTAGATTAGGGCTCACCTGTCTGTCTCCCTACCACGACATTACAGGTACCCTATATAAACTATAGACTCTGACCTGCGCCCTGTTGGCCAGCTGCCATACCGCCAATGCCGTACGGCCCAGTTGGTCCACGAACCCTACGTGACAGAAGTCAGGGACTTCTCCTGAAAAGGAAACACCAGCCACAGCGCTGGGATTCCGCTTCAGAAGTCTCTGACGTCACACTGCCCATATATGGACAGTGAAGTCAGGGACTTCTCCTGGAGTGGAAATACCGGCCACAGCGCCGGGGATTCCGTTTCAGGAGTAGGGGACCGCGCCAGGAGAAGTCCCTGCCGTCACTCTCCATATATGGACAGTGAAGTCAGGGACCTCTCCTGGAGCGGAATCCCCGCCCACAGCTTCGGCAACACTGTGGCCGGGGATTAGGGATTACGCTCCTACAGGGAGCAAAAAAAAAAAACCCTCCTCCTCACATGCACTTTACACTGTGAAGACAAGAGAGCGAATGAGCGGCAGACAGAACGGCCGTCTGTCGGATCACATCTGAGTGACAGACGTTCTTTATACGGCCCCATAGACTTCTATGGGAGCTGGGCGGCCAGGAGAACGGCCGAAAATTGAGCATGTCCAATTTTTTGACAGCCGGAAAGCCCTGTAGTGTGAATAGGGCCTTAGGCTTCATTCACATATGCGTCAGGCCTCCGTTTATAAGTTCCATGTGAGCTTTCCATCAGGGGAATCCATGAACGGAACCCTGACTGAAACAAACAGAAACCATAGGTTTCCATTTGCATCACCATTTATTTCAATGGTGATAGATCCGGTGCAAATGGTTTCCGTTTGTCACAGTTGTGAATAGCGCAGTCGACTATGGTA
The DNA here is from genome assembly GCF_050947455.1 of Rhinoderma darwinii. Taxonomy (NCBI): domain Eukaryota; kingdom Metazoa; phylum Chordata; class Amphibia; order Anura; family Rhinodermatidae; genus Rhinoderma; species Rhinoderma darwinii. The sequence goes on from NC_134687.1 coordinate 90,160,079, forward strand.
TTGATTTCGTCAAAACGATCGAATCCTTAAACAACAGTGACAAACGGAAACCATTTGCACCAGATCCGTCACCATTGAAATCAATGGTGATGCAAACGGAAACCTATGGTTTGGATTCTGTTCATAGGTTCCCCTGACGGAAAGCTCCGACGGAAAGCTCCGACGGAACCCATGAACGGAGCCCTGACGCAGATGTGTACGAAGCCTTATACATATGTATTTTTTCAATATCTCTACTTGCTATCATTCAATAGAAATGTTCATTGTTTTCTTCCAGTTGATAAAAACCTGTCCTGGTCATTTGATGATTACACTCTGGGTCATTAGTTACAGTACAATTATCAGAGCTGTGTCTTAAAAATAAGTAAAACAATTAAAGTCCCTATTGAATGACTGCAAGCAGAGATCTTCAAATTATTAGGAATTGATAAAGAAAGTATATTGGAGGCTAGTTTCACTTTTTAATATATAGTAAATACACTTAAATTGCTGAAATGGAAAAATCCCTTTAAGGGCTCTTAGTTACTGGTGGCTTTTTAGTTCAGTTTTATGCTGACATCTAATGGCTAGAGTTTATATTGCATCACTCAAGTCCTTGTATAATGCTTGTCAATGACCGGTTTGGTGACTGCTATAGTAAATAATTAGACATTTAAATACCTCCATTATGTGAACAATGAATCTAACAGGCATAATGTTTTGTTCTAATAAAAATTCCAAAATATGAATTTTATTTAGATAAATTATTAAAAAAAATATATGTTAGCTGGATTCAAATGCATTATCACCAAGGTCTTGGAGATACTACTCAACATCTACTGATTGAATGTCATATATACTGCATGTCATGTTATTGAACACCAGATGTTGTACATTATGCATACAAATGTATCATTGTCATTGCGAATGTAGTTAAAATCAGCTTATCATAGTTTTCAGGCTATATTTCAGATGTGCAAACTGTGGTGTGCAGTTTTGTATTTTGGAGTGCAGATTTTACTGGATTGGTTTTCGGATGCCATGTTGCATTGCGTTGATGTACCAGTACAGTGGAAACCCCCAAGAAGTGTCCCCAATTTGGTATTCATCTAGAGGTGTAGTGAGTATGTTGCTGCCACAGGTGTTTCGCAGAAATTAGTGCACAATCGATGTTGCAGTGTGAAAATTGCAATATGTTGTGTCCAGCTTGTGCCACTGTGAAAAAACAGCTCCCTATTTATTATACGGTTTTCTAATATTCAAATGTGGTCCCAGGGCTGCCGTCAGGGCAGTACCAGTGGTACTGCTCTATGGGGCATGGCGACAAAAATAACAAAAAGGGTCCCATCTGCCACCGCCCGCCACCCGCCCGCCCCGCCATCAAAATTATCCCTAGCAGTGTTTTGTTTAAAGAAAGGAATGAGCCTCATTACATTCCAGGGCCCATTCTCTTCAAACAAACTTTTGCTAGGGCCCTGCTTTACCCAGACAGCGTCAGGACGTTGTGCGACAGCATGTACAACGTCCTGATGCGTTTTATGAACCGCAGCACACAACATACGGATATCAGGAACTTATAATGCAGGGCCCCAGCGTCAGGATGGTAAGGCACCAGAATTGAAGAAGAGCCCTGAGTAGAAAAGGCGCTCGGCCAGAAGTGGAGGTAAAAAGACCTGAGACAGGTAAGTACATAGGAGGTATGGTCTGAGGTCTGAATTATTTTTTCTTGGCTCTGGTTAAAGGTGTTAATTAATTTAGAGGTTTGGTTGGCGGTCTGAATTAATTTGGGGAGTCTGGTCTGGGGTCTATTAATTAAGGGGTCTGATCTGGGGGGTCCATCTTAAAGAGTCTCTGTCACCACATTATAAGTGGCCTATCTCCTATATAAGGAGATCAGCGCTATAATGTAGGTGACACCAGTGCTTTTTATTTAAAATAAACTATCTATTTTTACCACTTTATGAGCGATTTTAGATTTATGCTAATGAGTTGCTTAATGCCCAAGTCGGCGTATTTCTACTTTAGACCAAGTGGGTGTTGTACAGGGGAGTGTATGACGGTGACCAATCAGCGTTATGCACTCCTCTGCATTCATTTACTCAGCGCATAGGGATCCTGCTAGATCCTTATGTGCTGTCTTATACTAACATTCCACGGGATGTCTATTCACAATCCCTGCACTTCGTTACTCTGTCTGTGGTAGTTACAGCAGAGGAAGCGTGATCTCGCGAGATCTCGCTGTAAATGACAGGTTACAACGAGATCACGCTTCCTCTGCTGTAACTACCATAGAAACAGTAACGAAGTGCAGAGATTGTGAATAGACATCCCGTGGAATGTCTATTCACTGTCTAAACACTTCAGTATTGTTAATGTGTTAATATAAGACAGCACATAAGGATCTAGCAGGATCCCTATGCGCTGAGTAAATGAATGGAGAGGAGTGCATGATGCTGATTGGTCAGCGTCATACACTCCCCTGTACAACGCCCACTTGGTCTAAAGTAAAAATACGCCCACTTGGGGCATTAAGCAACTCATTAGCATAAATCTAAAATCGCTAATAAAGTGGTGAAAACAGATTGTTTAATTAAATAAAAAGCACTGCTGTCACCTACATTATAGCGCAGATCTCCTTATGTAGGAGATAGGGCACTTATAATGTGGTGACAGAGCCTCTTTAACTTAGAGTTCTAGTCTGGGGTCTGAATTAAATTAGGGATCTGGGGTCTGAATTAATGTAGGGGTCTGGTCTGGGGTCTATATTTATTTAAGAGTCTGGTCGGGGGTCTGAATTAATGTAGGGGCCTGGAGTTTGAATTAATGTAGAGTACTGTATTTATTTAGGGGTCTGAATTAATTTAGGGGTCGGGTCGGGGGTCTAAGTATTTAAGGGTCTGGTCTAGGGTCTGTATTAATTCAGGGGTCTGAGTTAGTTTTGTCATCTAGTGTCTACGCAGATGACATGGGTACGACGTGTGAGGAGGAGGCCGAGACTTCGTCCAGGCATGCCTACTGTCTCCCCTTGGCCTCTCACAGAGACTCTGCCCACCAGTCTCCCCCCTGCCCCTCCACAGACCCCCTGTTAGGGTGCGTATTCACCCTGGCCCCACTCCTGTCCCTGCCACTTTTCACTCTCTTAGCCATCTCCCTCTCCCCCACAGAGCCCTACTGTCTCCGCCCTGCCTCTTCATAGAATCACTGTCAGTTTGCGTCTCACCACTGCCCCCCTCCCACGAATTTCCATTGTTATTCCCACCATCCACCTGTAATGGGTGGCCCCAAACGCCTTGACTTTAAGGGGACAATAAATTTCTGTTGGTAGCCCTGTGTGGCGGCCCTACTCTTTTGCCTGGACATACGGCAGGAATCGGGAGTGAATGAGTACCATCCGCATTTGAGGCCTAAGGCTTCGTTCACATCTGCATCAGATCTCCGTTCCCTGCTTTCCGTCTGAGCTTTCCGTCAGAACGACTGACTGATACAAACGGAAATCATAGGTTTCCTTTGCATCACCATTAATTTCAATGGTGATGGATCTGGTGCAAATGGTTTCCATTTGTCTCAGTTATGCAAGGGTTCTGTCATTTTGACAGAATCAATAGTGCAGTTGACTATCGTATTCATTCCGTCAAAACAATGGAACACTTGCACAACTGAGACAAATGGAAACCATTTGCACCGGATTCGTCACCATTGAAATCAATGGTGGTTTCCGTTTGTTTCAGTCAGGGCTCCTTTCTGACGGGAAGCTCTGACGGAATGCAGGGAACGGAGCAGATATGATGGACGCAGATGTCAACGAAGCCTTACTTGGTGATCTACACAGCATTGGCCCACAATTGCCGAAACTCTGATGTAAAATAATAAAAGAAACCCCAATGAAGTCGAACCCAGTGGGGTGTAGTGAGCATTTTGACCTCACAGGTATTTTCCAAAAATAAGTGCTCAATGGATATTGCAGATTGAAAATTAACATTTTTACACAGATATGCCAGAACCAAATATGTTGTACCCAACTTGTGCCACTGGAGACACACACCCCATTAATAGTTAAGCGGGTTCTCCAGAGTACGGTAATACCCCATATGTGGCCATAAATTGCTGTTTGGATACATGGCCAGGCTTGGAAGGACCGCCATTTGACTTTTGGAGTGCAGATTTAGGCCCTATGCACACGACCGTAAAAATCGTCCGTATTTACGAACCCATTAATTTCTATGGCCGTAGAAACCGTCCGTAAAAAATAGTTAAAATACTTTATACTTTATATTGGGAGCAGGGCCCGCAAATACGGCCGTCAGTGCCCGTAATTAAGGACCCTGATTTCAGGCATGGTCGTGTGCATGGGACTTGGTAGTAGTTATGTTTGGGGGTTTACTGATATTTCAGTTTATAACGTGGGAACATATGTAACCTTTGAAGAGTATATCAACGCATAATAAGGTGGTATAATAATGGGCTACTGACCGCGACATCTAACGGGTTAAATGGCCATGGTAACTCCAATCTCGGCATTTGCAGCGGGATGCCGGCTGTTTCCGTCAGCCTTATAGACTTTGAATGAAGCAGCACAGTGCATGCCCGACCTTCACTACATTCAAATTCCTCTTAGCTGCCGCTTTGCGGCTGTGGCGGATAGGGGTTCCCCCTTTTGGCAATTGATGGATGTCCCAGTGGTCGGACCCACACCAATCTAGCATTTTTCACCAGTGGATAGGCAAAAAATGCTAAAGGATGGAATGCCCAAACTAAGCTGCATCTTTAAGGGGTTAATAAACATAACTGGTGTAAACCCTGTGTCTGACCACTAGACTCATGAGTATCTTTATACAGTATAAATGATTATAACGTGTTGTGCTTGTTTCCTTTGTGATTGCAGGTAGGTAAATATGTAAAAACATAAATAAAAATTGCTTTATTTCCAGCACTAGGCGGCAGAAAAATAATAAAAAATGTATTATAATAAAAGTTGGATTTTAACTGAATAAAGACGTGTCATGCCATATCCCTTCTTCTCCACTAGAGGGAGACATTTGTTTCCTAATCATTTTCAAATAGTCAAGCCCACCTCTGATCACTTTTGCCTAAGGGTATGTTCACACGGCCTATTTACGGACGTAAATCGGGCGTTTTTGCCCCGAATTACGCCCGAAAATAGCGCCTCCATAGCGCTGACAAACATCTGCCCATTGAAAGAAATGGGCAGACGTTTGTCTGTTCACACGAGGCGTATATTTACGCGCCGCTGTCAAATGACGGCGCGTAAATAGACGCCCGCGTCAAAGAAGTGACCTGTCACTTCTTTGGCCGTAATTGGAGCCGTTCTTCATTGACTCCAATGAATAGCAGCGCTAATTACGGCCGTAATTGACGCGGCGTTCAAGCGCCTGCACATGCCGGTACGGCTGAAATTACGGGGATGTTTTCAGGCTGAAACATCCCCGTAATTTCAGCCGTTACGGACGCCCTCGTGTGAACATACCCTAACAGGTGCACAGGTAGTGAACACATTCATTCAAAGGTCAGTTACTGAGCATGATGGGAAATTCCTGCTCCAAAAGTGAAAGAATTTATCATGTCTAGTCTTTCCTTAAGACAGCATGAGTTACATAGTGTCTGTGCTAATAAAGAAACCGGGCTTACCAGCATTATCAGGTGATATTATTACAAACCAGGTTATCTCGGTCTCCACCTTTGAAACTTTACCACACGAATAATGTAAATCATACACATGGGAAGCAGTGCATAAAGCCAGTTGTTTGCAGTCTTTTTCAACCATACTTTGGGCATATCATTTGGTTCTCCTTCTGTCTTTGCGATTGCAATCCTAAATAGCGTATGTGAAAGTGAATAAAATAATGTCTAAATTAATTCATTTTGTGCAGCGGCCATTTTGCCTCGACTTTCCATCTTGTTTCTTTTGTAATGAATTAGAAAGTCATTACTCCTTTAAGACAGGTTTTCATGTTTTTAAGTTGAGCTGTACTATAAGGGTATGTTCACACGTACACGTTCGATACGCCTGAAATTACGGAGCTGTTTTCAGGAGAAAACAGCTCCGGAATTTCAGACGTAAAGGCTTGTGCAGGTGTTTTTCGCAGCGTCCATTACGGACATAATTGGAGCTGTTTTTCTATGGAGTCCATGGAAAACGGCTCCAATTACGTCCCAAAAAGTGACAGGCACTTCTTTGACGCGGGCATCTTTTTTACGCGCCGTCTTTTGACAGCGGCGCGTAAAAAAAATGACCGTCGGCACAGAACATCGTAAAGCCCATTCAAATGAATGGGCAGATGTTTGCCGGCGCATTGGAGCCGTATTTTCGGACGTAATTCGAGGTTAAAACGCCCGAATTACGTCCGTAAATAAGGTGTGTGAACCCAGCCTTAGGATTAATGCTGCTGCTCTATTATATACAGAATATTTTATATTCTCGTATTTGCGTTTTATTTTGCGGACATTGTTGGGTAATGATTTGTGAGCAGACCCAGCATGTGGCGTAGAAATGTGCTACATGAAGCTTCAGATCTGTGCAAGTGCGTAATATAGAAAGGCATGCGTGTAAGGTGTATAATTTACAGGCTGAACCAATCCCTGGAGGGGGTGTGTTGTTTAGTTGCACATCAGCGTGTCACACAATAACCTTTCCCCTATATAATCACAGTCATTGAGGTATCCTCTGGCACTGACTCCTTGTAACCTTTTACCTAGATACTCCAGCTATTAAGCTCTGATACTTTTTCCATTCTCCTGTCAGCCCCGTGATACTTGCCAAGTTTGGAAAATGTGGTTTTATCTCTGTCAGTACGTGAGTTTCTTAAAATAGCTCCAAGTTACAAACTATGAAACAAACAAAAGTGGAATGAATATTAGCAATGTGCAACTAGTTCGTTGTAAGGATTTGTCCACACAGTGCAGATTTGCTGCAGATCTTGCATGCATTTTTTTTTAAGACAAAACCAGAATTGGTTCCAGGAGAACAGACCTATAAGGCTCTCCTGTATATATTTCTTCTTCTTAAGTTCCGTACCTGGTTTTTGCTTAAAAAAAAAATTACATGCAAAATCTGCCGCAAACCTGCACTGTGTGAACCAGGCCTAATAGAATTTATAGGTAAGTGCCAATGTTAGCAATTCAAGATTTTTTTTCAGCTTTTTTAAAATGCTTGTAGAAAACACCATGAATTTGAAGCGTTTTTCACAACTTCTTTGGTGGAGTTGTCTATACTGTCACATTTGTAACACGTTTTTTTTCCTAGTGTTTTTCCCATAGAATTCTGTATAGGATTTAGGCCTGATTTATACGAGCGTGTGCGTTTTGCGCAAGCAAAAAAATGCAGCGTCTTGCGTGCGCAAAAGGCACTTGACAGCTCCGTGTGTCATCAGTGTATGATGCGCGGCTGCGTGATTTTCGCGCAGCCGCCATCATAGAGATGAGGCTAGTCGATGTCAGTCACTGTCCAGGGTGCTGAAAGAGTTAACTGATCGGCAGTAACTCTTTCAGCACCCTCGACAGTGAATTCCGATCACCATATCGAGTAACCTGTTTAAAAAAAAAGAGGTTCGTACTTACCGAGAACTTCCCGGCCGTTGCCTTGGTGACGCGTCCTTGGTGACCCGTCCTTGGGGACGCGCCTCTCTTGACATCTGGCCCCACCTCCCTGGATGATGCGGCAGTCCATGTGACCGCTGCAGCCTGTGCTTGGCCTGTGATTGGCTGCAGCTGTCACTTGGACTGAATTGTCATCCCGGGAGGTCAGACTGGAGGAAGAAGCCGGGAGTTATCGGTAAGTCAGAACTTTTTTTTTTTTTACACGTTCACGTATATTGGGATCGGAAGTCACTGTCCAGGGTGCTGAACCAGTTTAACTCTTTCAGCACCCTGGACAGTGACTGTCTCCTGCCGGGTTCGGTCAAAACGAGTTCGGCCGAACCCGGTGAAGTTCGGTTCGCTCATCTCTAAGAAACTCCGTTCGGATGTTTGTAAACAGAAAAGCACGTGGTGCTTTTCTGTTTACATTCAGTTTGACAGCTCTTGCGCGAATCACGCAGTTCGCACGGAAGTGCTTCCGTGCGACCTTCGTGGAATTCACGCACCCATTGACTTCAATGGGTGCGTGATGAGCGAAAAACGCACGATTATAGAACATGTCGTGAGTTTTACGCAACGCACTCGCGCTGCGCAAAATTCACGCATTGTCTGCACTGCCCCATAGAGTAATAAAGGTGCGTACGACGCGCGTGAAAAGCACGCGCGTCGCACGCGCGTATATTACGCTCGTGTAAATGAGGCCTAACAGTCCAAAAAAGGCCATACCCGGAGCATGCTGCGTTTTGAAATAACGCCACAAAGCCTAAAAACGCCTTAAAAAAACAAAAACGCTGTGCATGTAGTCTTTTCAATAATTTGCTATAGATTTTAAAGTAACATCTGACCGCAGCCGTTTTTTACCCCCACAAAACAGCAATGAAAACGCCAAGAATAACTCAGCTGTGGGGAAAATTTATGTAAGGGGTTATCTGGGTTTTTAAAATTGATGGTCTATCCTATGAAACCAGTAGTAGTCCAACTCTCTGCACCCCCACTAATCAGCTGTTTGAAGGGGCTGCAGTGCTCTACGACCTAGCAGCCTCTTCATTGTTTCCATTGTTCTTCTCCTGGTTCCTACTTGCATGTGCCGTTACATTTGTAGCGTCTGTGCAAGGTATTGCAACACTGCCCCTACAAACAACTGATCGGTGTTGTGGCGAGTGTCTGACCTTCACTGATCTTATGTTACATAGTTACATAGTTAGTACGGCTGAAAAAAGACACATGTCCATCAAGCTCAACCAAGGGACGGGAAAAGGGAAGGAAAAATTTCTACACATAGGAGCTAATACTTTTTTGTTCTAGGAAATTATCTAAGCCTTTTTTAAAGCCATCTACTGTCCCTGCTGTGACCAGCTCCTGCGGTGACTATTCCACAGATTCACAGTTCTCACTGTAAAGAAGGCTTGTCGCCTCTGCAGCTTGAACCTTTTTTTCTCCAGACGGAGGGAGTGCCCCCTTGTTTTTTGAGGGGGTTTTACAAGGAACAGGATTTCACCATATTTTTTGTATGTGCCATTAATATATTCATATAAATTAATCATGTCCCCCCTTAGTCGTCTTTTTTCAAGGCTAAATAGGTTTAATTCTTTTAATCTTTCCTCATAACTTAAATTCTCCATTCCCCTAATTAGCTTCGTTGCTCTTCTTTGTATTTTTTCCAACTCCAGGGCATCCTTTCTATGAACTGGAGCCCAGAACTGAACTGCATATTCTAGATGAGGCCTCGCTAATGCTTTGTAAAGTGGCAATATTACATCCCTGTTCCGTGAGTCCATGCCTCTTTTAATACACGACAATATCCTGCTGGCCTTTGAAGCAGCTGATTGACACTGCATGCTGTTATTGAGTTTATGATTTACAAGTACACCCAGATCCTTCTCAACAAGTGAATCCGCCAGTGTAGCTCCCCCTAGGACATATGATGCATGCAGATTGTTGGTACCCAGATGCATAACTTTACATTTATCTACATTAAACTTCATCTGCCAAGTGAACGCCCAAACACTTAGTTTGTTTAAATCCGCTTGCAATTCATGAACATCTTCCATAGACTGAACTATATTACATAGCTTGGTGTCATCTGCAAAAATAGAAATAGTGCTATTAATCCCATCCTCTATATCATTAATAAATAAGTTGAACAATAGTGGTCCCAGCACTGAACCCTGGGGTACACCACTTATAACTGGGGACCATTCAGAGTAGGAATCATTGACCACAACTCTCTGGATACAGTCCTTGAGCCAATTCTCAATCCAATTACAAACTATATTTTCTAAACCTATAGTCCTTAATTTACCCATTAGGCGTCTATGGGGGACAGTGTCAAATGCCTTTGCAAAGTCCAAAAACACTAAATCCACAGCGGCCCCTCTGTCTAGGCTTCTGCTTACCTCTTCATAAAAACAGATTAGTTTAGTTTGACAACTTCTGTCCTTAGTAAAACCGTGCTGGCTGTCACTTATAATACAATTTTTTGTCACATAATCCTGTATATAGTCCCTCAATAGCCCCTCAAACATTTTCCCCACGATGGATGTTAAGCTTACTGGTCTATAATTACCCGGGGAAGACCTACAGCCCTTTTTGAAAATAGGCACCACATTTGCGCTGTGCCAGTCCCTTGGCACTATACCAGTCACTAGATATTCTCTGAATATTATGAAAAGGGGGACAGAAATAACTGAACTAAGCTCTTTAAGAATTCTAGGGTGTATCCCATCTGGTCCCGGGGCCTTGTGCACATTTATTTTATTTAATTTAGCTTGGACCATATCTACATTCATCCAATTCAGTATATCAACTGATATATTAACAGCACTGGCACTGGCTACATCAGCTGCTCTTTCTTCAGTTGTATATACAGAGCTAAAGAACCCATTTAGTAACTCTGCCTTCTCTTGATCCCCTGTGACCAACTCCCCATTACCATTATCTAGGGGTCCTACATGTTCAGACCTTGGCTTTTTAGCATTTATATACTTGAAGAATTTTTTGGGATTTGTTTTACTATCCTTGGCCACCTGCCTTTCATTTTGTATTTTTGCTAATTTTATTACCTTTTTACAGATTTTATTAAGCTCTTTATATTTTACAAAGGCTGCAGATGTACCCTCAGATTTGTATTTTTTAAATGCCCTTTTTTTGTCATGTATTGCCCCTTTCACAGAAGGTGTAAGCCATGTGGGATTTAATTTGAGTCGTTTATACTTGTTACCTATAGGAATAAATTTTGCACTATAATAACTCAAAGTAGATTTGAAAATCTCCCATTTATCATTTGTCCCATTATTTGACATTAGTTCTTCCCAGTCTATATCCTGAATTGCAGCCCTCATCCTGGAGAATTTGGCTTTCTTAAAATTAATTGTTTTTGCCCTCCCAGCCTGCGTTTGTTTTTTACAGTATAGGTAAAATGTAACTATATTATGATCACTGTTACCGAGGTTTTCACGAACATTGACATTCCCAACAAGATCTGCATTATTAGAAATGACCAGATCCAACAGAGCTTCACCTCTAGTCGGGTCTTCCACAAACTGGCCCATAAAATTTTCCTGCAACAGGTTGAGGAAATGTCTCCCCTTTGCAGTTGAAGCTGAACCATGACACCAATTAATATCCCGGAAATTAAAATCTCCCATTATCACTACAGTACCCGCCTGTGCAGCCCGCTCCATCTGTTTATATAGCTGACCTTCCATCTCCTCAGTTATATTGGGGGGTCTATAGATTACACCAAAAGTAATTTTTTCAGTGTTTACCTCCCTTTCTAGTTCCACCCACAAGGTTTCAACCTCCTCACAGTATTCACCCACTATTGTCTCTTTCACACTCGCCTTCATATCCCTTCTCACATACAGACATACACCACCGCCTTTCCTATTTGTCCTGTCTTTCCGAAAAAGTGTAAAACCCTGTAGATTTACAGCCCAGACATGTGAAGAGTCCAGCCATGTTTCAGCAACACCAACTATATCTATATTTTCTTCCAGTATCAAGGCCTCCAGCTCCCCCATTTTGCTTGCTAGACTTCTGGCATTTGTGAACATACACTTTAACTTGCCTGTCAGTTTTTCACTTTTATTATCAGAAATGTGATTTGACATTATTTGGGCATTTTTATTTACACTGCTGTTTTGTAACGAAAGGATCTCCTTATCTTGTTGCCTAGTCCTCTCCCCACATTCTGTTTCTCCCCCCACCAATATAGTCTGACCCCTCTCTAACCTGGCTACCCCTTTTTTTTCTACATTGACCTCCCTCCTCAGCCCTAGTTTAAATACTCCGCCACCCCAGCTAGAATTCTCTCCCACAGCACAGCGGACCCCCTTCCATTTAGGTGCAAATCATCTGCAGAATACAGTTTGTACCCCAATGAAAAGTCAGCCCAGTGCTCTAGGAACCCAAATCCTTCTCCTCTACACCAAGACTTAAGCCATGCATTTAACTCCCTGAGTTCCCGCTGTCTTTCCTGTGATGCGCATGGCACAGGCAGTATTCCTGAGAATACAACCTTGGAGGTCCTTCCCTTCAGCTTGTAGCCTAGTTCTTTAAAATTATTCTTAAGGCTCCTCCACCTACCATTTATTCTGTCGTTGGTACCGACATGGACCACGACAGCTGGATCATCACCAGCCCCTCCCAGCAATTTGTCCACCCGTTCCACCACATGCCGAACCCTGGCACCAGGGAGACAGCAAACCATTCGGTTGAGGCGGTCTTGGCGACAAATTATTCTATCCGTCTTCCTGATTATAGAATCCCCTACGACTATCAATTGTCTTGGCTTACCTGCATTACCATCCCGCCGACTACTAGATGGGCTGTTCTCCCGGCTGTTAGAGAGATCAGTATTCACTAGGGCTGCCATTTCTGAGACCGACACCCTCGCATCATCACCCAACTTGGCAATTTTGGTTGGAATGTCAGAAACCGGATCGGCCTTCCTTTTCTTTGACCCCTTTCTACTGCCCCTAACTACATTAACCCAGCTACTTACCTGATCCTGCTCACCCATGTCTTCACCCTCCAGTTCTAACCCACTAACTGCATGCTCCGTGAGCAGCATGCTTCGCTCAAGATTGTCTATCCTCCTCAGTGTTGCATTTTTCTCCTCCAGATCTCTAATGCGAGCTTCCAGGTGACCAACATGCTCACATCTGCCACAGAGGTATTCCCCCTGGAACTCCGGCTCCAGTCGTGCATACATATGGCAAACTGTGCACTGAAGAAAACCTCCAATCTTGCTATCCATTATCCCAGTTACAAAAAAACAGCGAACAGTTGTTAATGCAAAAAGAAAAAGAAGAAGAGTACTTACTGGGGCTTAACTCCTCTTTTCAACTCCGGTTTTTGGAACTCCACTTGATATACAAAACACTTGTTTTTTTCAAGCCCACAGAGCAGGCTTTACAGAGTACTAGGCCTGATTTATACCACCTGGGACCAGCTAACCCCTCCCCCTAGTCAGCTGCTCAGCAGGAAGGAAGCTGCAAAGAAAAAATGGTTTTAAATTATGTCACTTTTGCAAACTTTTTAGCAAGCAAGCAATCAATACATATATCACATACAATGGCCCCCCACTTTGTCACACACAACACAGTAAGTCAATCCGGTTTTTGGAACTCCACTTGATATACAAACCACTTGTTTTTTCAAGCCCACAGAGCAGGCTCTACAGAGTACTGAGGCCTGATTTATACCACCTGGGACCAGCTAACCCCTCCCCCTAGTCAGCTGCTCAGCAGGAAGGAAGCTGCAAAGAAAAAATGGTTTTAAATGATGTCACTTTTGCAAACTTTTTAGCAAGCAAGCAATCAATACATATATCACATACAATGGCCCCCCACTTTGTCACACACAACACAGTAAGTCAATCTGGTTTTTGGAACTCCACTTGATATACAAACCACTTGTTTTTTCAAGCCCACAGAGCAGGCTTTACAGAGTACTGAGGCCTGATTTATACCACCTGGGACCAGCTAACCCCTCCCCCTAGTCAGCTGCTCAGCAGGAAGGAAGCTGCAAAGAAAAAATGGTTTTAAATGATGTCACTTTTGCTAACTTTTTAGCAAGCAAGCAATCAATACATATATCACATACAATGGCCCCCCACTTTGTCACACACAACACAGTAAGTCAATCCGGTTTTTGGAACTCCACTTGATATACAAACCACTTGTTTTTTCAAGCCCACAGAGCAGGCTTTACAGAGTACTGAGGCCTGATTTATACCACCTGAGACCAGCTAACCCCTCCCCCTAGTCAGCTGCTCAGCAGGAAGGAAGCTGCAAAGAAAAAATGGTTTTAAATTGTCACTTTTGCAAACTTTTTAGCAAGCAAGCAATCAATACATATATCACATACAATGGCCCCCCACTTTGTCACACACAACACAGTAAGTCAATCCGGTTTTTGGAACTCCACTTGATATACAAACCACTTGTTTTTTCAAGCCCACAGAGCAGGCTCTACAGAGTACTGAGGCCTGATTTATACCACCTGGGACCAGCTAACCCCTCCCCCTAGTCAGCTGCTCAGCAGGAAGGAAGCTGCAAAGAAAAAATGGTTTTAAATTATGTCACTTTTGCTAACTTTTTAGCAAGCAAGCAATCAATACATATATCACATACAATGGCCCCCCACTTTGTCACACACAACACAGTAAGTCAATCCGGTTTTTGGAACTCCACTTGATATACAAACCACTTGTTTTTTCAAGCCCACAGAGCAGGCTTTACAGAGTACTGAGGCCTGATTTATACCACCTGAGACCAGCTAACCCCTCCCCCTAGTCAGCTGCTCAGCAGGAAGGAAGCTGCAAAGAAAAAATGGTTTTAAATTGTCACTTTTGCAAACTTTTTAGCAAGCAAGCAATCAATACATATATCACATACAATGGCCCCCCACTTTGTCACACACAACACAGTAAGTCAATCCGGTTTTTGGAACTCCACTTGATATACAAACCACTTGTTTTTTCAAGCCCACAGAGCAGGCTCTACAGAGTACTGAGGCCTGATTTATACCACCTGGGACCAGCTAACCCCTCCCCCTAGTCAGCTGCTCAGCAGGAAGGAAGCTGCAAAGAAAAAATGGTTTTAAATTATGTCACTTTTGCAAACTTTTTAGCAAGCAAGCAATCAATACATATATCACATACAATGGCCCCCCACTTTGTCACACACAACACAGTAAGTCAATCTGGTTTTTGGAACTCCACTTGATATACAAACCACTTGTTTTTTCAAGCCCACAGAGCAGGCTTTACAGAGTACTGAGGCCTGATTTATACCACCTGGGACCAGCTAACCCCTCCCCCTAGTCAGCTGCTCAGCAGGAAGGAAGCTGCAAAGAAAAAATGGTTTTAAATGATGTCACTTTTGCTAACTTTTTAGCAAGCAAGCAATCAATACATATATCACATACAATGGCCCCTCACTTTGTCACACAGAACACAGTAAGTCAATCCGGTTTTTGGAACTCCACTTGATATACAAACCACTTGTTTTTTCAAGCCCACAGAGCAGGCTTTACAGAGTACTGAGGCCTGATTTATACCACCTGGGACCAGCTAACCCCTCCCCCTAGTCAGCTGCTCAGCAGGAAGGAAGCTGCAAAGAAAAAGTGGTTTTAAATTATGTCACTTTTGAAAACTTTTTAGCAAGCAAGCAATCAATACATATATCACATACAATGGCCCCCCACTTTGTCACACACAACACAGTAAGTCAATCCGGTTTTTGGAACTCCACTTGATATACAAACCACTTGTTTTTTCAAGCCCACAGAGCAGGCTCTACAGAGTACTGAGGCCTGATTTATACCACCTGGGACCAGCTAACCCCTCCCCCTAGTCAGCTGCTCAGCAGGAAGGAAGCTGCAAAGAAAAAATGGTTTTAAATTATGTCACTTTTGCAAACTTTTTAGCAAGCAAGCAATCAATACATATATCACATACAATGGCCCCCCACTTTGTCACACACAACACAGTAAGTCAATCCGGTTTTTGGAACTCCACTTGATATACAAACCACTTGTTTTTTCAAGCCCACAGGGATAGGCCATCTATTTTAAAATCTCAGATCACCGCTTTAAGGGCTTATTCAGACGAACGGGATATACGTCCGTGCAACGAGCGTGATTTTCACGCGCGTCGCACGGACCTATATTAGTCTATGGGGCAGTGCAGACAGTTGCGTAATTTTTACGCAGCGTGAGTCCGCTGCGAAAAAGTCACGACATGTCCGTTCTATGGGCGTATTTCGCGCATCACGCACCCATTGAAGTCAATGGGTGCGTGAAAATCACGCGCACCACACGGAAGCACTTCCGTGGACGAGCGTGATTCGCGCAACAGCTGTCAAACTATGAATGTAAACAGAAAAGCAGCACGTGCTTTTCAGTTTACAAACATCCAAATGGAGTGTCAGCCGCGCATCATACGGGGCTGACACACGGAGCTGTTAAGTGCCTTTTGCGCACGCAAAAAATGCAAAAAACGCACACCCTTGTGTGAATCCGGCCTAAGACTGGTGTTTCATACGCCAGACTTAAAGGGAATGTGTTGCTAGCAAAAAATTTTTTTTTTTTTTTTTGTTAAACAATTAGTGTGTGGGTGATTAAACATTGTTCTAATTTTTTTTATTTTTTTCACGAGTCAGGAAATATTATAAATTAGATTCTAATTTATAATATTTCCCAGTGCTGGTCACTAGATGGAGCAATTCCAAAAATTGCAGCATTGCATGTGGTAAAGCAACCACATTGCTTTATGCTGCAAAATTGGGAAAAAATCCCTCGCTCTAGTGAGCTCTCAGAATCCCCCCCTCCTTTATCCTGGCTAGTGCCGGGAGAAACGAGGGGATTGAACGGTCTAACCTCTTACACTGTGTGTCGCCATTTTTTGAGCTAACACACAGTGTAGTAGGTTAACATACACTAGTAAACACACACTGAAACACGAGCATACATAGAAATCACTTACCTGCTCCAGTCGCCGCCGCTCCCTCCGGTCCGTCCGCTCCGTCTGCTGCCGCTGCTCCATGTGCACAAGTCCGGAAGCCGCGACCGGAAGTAGTAATCTTACTGTCCGGCCGCGACTTCCGGTCCACAGGAAAATGGCGCCGGACGGCGCACAGTTCAGCTTGGACTGTGTGGGAGCGGCGCATGCGCCGTTCCCACACAGACGGCGTACACCATAGTGGATAGAACGGGCCCCGTTCGCATTCACTATGGGACTGGAGCTGCCGTACTCCATGTCTGTATGTGTCGTTAATCGACACATAGAGAAATGGAGTAAAAAATGGCAGCCCCCTTAGGGAACAAAAAGTGTAAAAATAAAAAAAAGTAAAACACAAACACACAAATAAATATAAAAGTTTTTAATAAAAGACTAAAATCAAACTGATGTTAAAAAAAAATTTTTCGTGACACTATTCCTTTAATATAAAGAAAGTTGGAGTAAGAGGCACCTAATTTATTAGGAGGCAAATGCCTCTTAGAAATGAGTGGCATCTTTCGGCCACAATTCTGCGATGAGGGGGTAGTTCGATCTGGGACGGCAAGGTACAGGACCCGGCACAGGCCTCTATCTTGCTACGCCCCACGGAGTGAAATCTACGCACGCTCCTAGCCTAGATTTCCGCTTTCATTTATGACCCTTTTTCTAGCGCAAATTATAATACATTTTTAATCCGCTATGGTCCTGCCCCTTTTTGGAAGCCACACCTCCTTTTCAAACAAAAAAGTGAGGGTGGCGTAAAACGGCCATAACTTCTGGCCTTTTTTTATGACTTTTCTACACCTGACAGCTAGTGTAGAAAGGTTGATAAAGTGTGTGTGTGTGTGTGTGTGTGTGTGTGTGTGTGTGTGTGTGTGTGTGTGTGCGCGTGCGTGCGTGCGTGCGTGTCCCCCAGCCCAAAACAGGGATATACGATGCAGATCATGCAGGAGGGAAACAATACTAGAATATGCGTGGGCCTAATATACCTCACATCCCATACTAAAAGTTACATTTACAGAACTTGGATGGCAATAACAACAGTGCCCTCTGCAGGTTGATAGTAGATAATACCCTGTACAATAAACTATTGCTAAACCTTGATACATGCATTTAGTTTTCTGAATTCAAAACAGAAAAATAGCTTATAAAGGAGTTTTCTGATTTGGACTACCTCTTAGGCCTAATTCACATAACCGTGTTTGGTTTGTGATATAAGGTCCGCTGGTCGGCAATATTTCCCAGACCAAATACAGGTCAGGGAGCCGGGCTCCTAGCATCATAGTTATGTATAACGCTAGGTGTCCCTGCCTCTCCGCGGAACTACTGTCCTGTGCTGAAAACATAACTACAGTACGGGACAGTTTTCCCGCAGCGAGCCAGTGACTCCTGGCATCGGACATAACTATGATGCTAGTAGCGTTCCTCCGTGCAGTGTGTTGGGTCTGGGAAAAACTGCCGATATGCAGACCGTATATGATGGACCGAACACTGTCGTGTGAATAAGGCCTTAGACATTAGATGTATATAGGCCGAACTCACCCATTTCGGAAGAACTGGTTGTCCATCTAATGTGTATGACGGTATCCCAAATTTAACCCGACAACAGATTTTTTATCTTTTTTGAAAGTCCGAGTCGAGCTCTCTGTCACCCAAAGTGCAAAAAAAATGCACAAATGATGCGGTCTATCGCAGCCCTACTCCTAAAGGAGAGAGGCCCCGCATAACCATCCCCCGACCCTCCAAACCATAAGCCAAGAGGATTGAGGATCAATAATCCACCCTTTCCGAAGTGTAGGGAGACCCAACAACACTCCAAGACTTCTACCTTGGCTGCCACCCATCTGGTTGCACCTCCCCTCCGAAGAAGGGAGGCCGGGTTGCAGGGGAAAAAGGAACCAGAAGGCCACACATTTTCCCCCTAGACCTTGGAAGGGTCCCAAAAGGGCACCGCTTCCAAAAATCTGGTGACAAACGTGACAAACACACAGTGAAAAAACAATATTAAATAAGTGAATGTGCGCTCTGATACAGTCTGGACATTCGCCAGAAATAAAAATTCCTCATTTCCCAGCCAGAAGGCCGGGAAAATAAAGGTGTGTGCTCAAATAGCGTGAAAGACAAGTGCGTGCAAATGTGCCATCACTCCGTGGGATTCCACCCCCAGTGAGTTCGGGGCACCCCAGGGTCACCACTTCTGGGGCACTTAGCAACTCGGACTTTCCAGCTACCCGACCGATATCATCAACCATGTGGTTCTCTACCCCTCTCCTTGGCGTTCTGTCATCCCTCTGCGATGGTAACCAATCCACCGGCAGAGATAATTACTAACCTCAGATAAGGACTCTACTACACATGGTCTAAGCCAAAGGTCGAGGAGCAAGAACCTGGCAAGAAAGTCCCAATCTCACCTTAGTGATCATGGTATCTCCCATGCCAGGCAAGTATGTTGGGGGCGAGAAGGGTTGTGCATGTGGAATTTTAACATACTCGATACTTTTGTTAGTTAGTAGATAAGCCTCTGGCTTAAGCCCCATGCACACGAACGTAAAAACGCCCGTAATTACGGCCCGTAATAGACTTCTATTGGGCACGGGTACCTCCCAGTATGCTTACGGGAAGGTGCCCGTGCCGTTAAAAAATGTAGAACATGTCCTATTTCAGGCCGTAATAACAGCATGGGCAGGCCCATAGAAGTCTTTGGGGCTCCCGTAATTACGGGAGCGTTGCTAGGCGACGTCAGGGGATAGTCACTGTCCAGGGTGCTGAAAGAGTTAAACGATCGGCAGTAACTCTTTCAGCACCCTGGACAGTGACTACCGATCACAATATAGAGCAACGTGTAAAAAAAATAGAAGTTCATACTTACCCAGAACTCCCTGCTTCTTCCTCCAGTCCGGCCTCCCGGGATGACGTTTCAGCCCATGTGACCGCTGCAGCCAATCACAGGCTGCAGCGGTCATATGGACTGCCGCGTCATCCAGGGAGGTCAGGCTGGATGTCGAAAGAGGGACGCATCACCTAGACAACAGCCGGGTAAGTATGAATTTCTTTAACTTTTACTACGGAAAGGGCTGCCCCTTCTCTCTATCCTGCACTGATAGAGAGAAGGGGCTGCCGATTAGTGCAGTGCAATTTTGCAGCGAAAACGTGCCCGTAAAAACGGGTGTAATACTGGTGACACCGGACCCGTATTTACGGGCATGGGTCCGTAAATACTGGTTCAATACGGGTCGAATACGTGTGACCAAGGACCCGTATTTATGCCAGTATTTACAGGAGGAAAAAAAAACGTTCGTGTGCATGAGGCCTTACTCCCTTCTCCCTATTGAGAACGCATTTAGCCTCGACTGAACGTGCATGTGTATGAGTCAGGAAGAATAGCTGTCAGTTGAATAATCGTTCAGCTATCCAAACAACTGTGTAGCCATATTTACTCCTAGCAGGTCTATCAACAATGAGCTGGTCAATTGACTGGCAAATTCTCACTTCCCCTACATTAGACACCATTCACTAAAATCAATTGGTCGTTTGTGTAATGCATGGATAAGCCAGGTTTCCAGAGGCTGTCCTCTCTGGTTAATAGAGGGGGGGCAGGTGGAGGTCACTATCACCTCTACGTGCCTTGGGCTTATGCCAAAGGGTGGTCTAAAGCAGACAGCCCCTTTTAAAGGTGTTTTTTTTATTGTTTCCAAAGTTGTATTTACAAATGAATCCACATATACATAATCTATGTACTTGTTAGGGTATGTTCACACGCAAACGCAAATTAAGTCTGAAATTACGGAGCTGTTTTCAGGTCAAAACAGCTCCTGAATTTCAGAAGTTTTTGCAAGTGCTCGCGTTTTTCACGGCGTATTTTACGGACGTAATTGGAGTTGTTTTTCAATGGAGTCAATGAAAAACAGCTCCAA
The DNA here is from genome assembly GCF_050947455.1 of Rhinoderma darwinii. Classification (NCBI taxonomy): domain Eukaryota; kingdom Metazoa; phylum Chordata; class Amphibia; order Anura; family Rhinodermatidae; genus Rhinoderma; species Rhinoderma darwinii. The sequence continues at coordinate 90,180,572 of NC_134687.1, forward strand.
AAACGTCCCAAGAAGTGACATGCACTTCTTTGACGCGGGCGTATTTTTACGCGCAGTCTTTTGACAGTGACGCGTAAAATTACCCCTCGTCTGAACAGAACATCGTAAAACCCATTGCAAGCAATGGGCAGATGTTTGCAGACGTTATGGAGCCGTCTATTCAGGCGTAATCCGAGGCGTAAAACGCCTGAATTACGTCTGGAAATAGGTCATGTGAAAATACCCTTAGGGTATGTTAACACGCAGAGTTTTCAGGCGTATTTTGGGGCGTATATGCCGCAAAATATGCCTTAAAAACCGCTAGCTAACCGACTACAAACACCGCTGTTTTAAAAAATGGCGCCACAATAGACGCCCCATAAAAAGGAGGAGCATGTCATTTCTTGAGCCATTTTTTTAGCTGTTTTTCATTGTATCAATGGAAAAACGGATCCAAAAAACGCTTAAAAAATGTTTTTGGCTACAAAAACTACGAAAAATCAGAGGCTGTTTTTCCATGAAAACAGCTCCATCATTTTCAGCCATTTTTGATTTTGTGTGTGAACATACCCTTAAAGACACGCGATGATAGATAGATAGATAGATAGATAGATAGATAGATAGATAGATAGATAGATAGATAGATAGATAGATAGATAGATAGATAGATAGATAGATAGATAGATAATGATATGACTCACTTTGTCTACCCTGATCTCCTCTGTTCTCATGCCTCATCATCACAAGCACACTATTTTATAAAGCTTAGCCCAAATGTTTTGTATTTAAAATTACCTTTAGATAGAAATCTTAAAGGGATTGTCCACCTTCTGACAACTGATGACCTATCCACCAGATAGATCATTAGTATATAATCGGTGCGGGTCCTACACCTGCAGGCATCGGGTATTATGGCGCATAATGCTATGTACGGAGCCGGAAGCAGTTGGCTCCGTACATAGCATAGCGGCCGTGCTGCAGAACTGCAGGACCGCTCCTATTTACTTGAGTACTGCAGCTCGGCTGCTATTCCGTGGCCGGAGCTAAGTGCTTCCGGCATGTATGTGTGGTGCACGGAGGCACTGGACCAGCTGATCTGTTTGGGGTTCGGGTTCTAGTAGATAGGTCATCAGTTGTCAGAAGGTGGAAAACCCCTTTAAGTCCTTATCAACCCCAAGTCAATGGACATTAAAAACACAAAGCTGCATCTACACGTCAAGATTATCTCAACAGTACAATGAGGAATGTTGATTCTCGGCCATAATCATTCTGCTACTAGAATATTCTGAAGCAACCTTTCCTATTTCCATTCATCTACATGGAAATACACAGATCAGATTGAAGTCCTGATAATTACATGGTTAAAAATGGTATCCGGCATGTGTGAAATGATAATTTTTGTTGTCCTGTTTTTAACAATAAGGCCACGTTCACACGTGGCAGAATTTTTCCGCTGCAAATGTTGGTACAGATTCGGGGCAATTACGCAACGAATCTGCAGCAACATTTGCATATTTGACAGGTAATTCATACGTTGCAGAAATCACAGCGGACTTGCCACAGATTTCAGTTTTTGCATTACAAAGGCTGAAATCCACAGTGAAATTCCGCTGCTTCTCCGCAACATAATGTGCATGCTGTGGAGGGAAAATTCTGCACCGTAATCTAATTTCCAGACAGTTATTTTCCGCAACATCTGAACTACATTTCCTTAAAATGTAGAGAAACAAATGTAAAAACCGGCTGCTGCAGAATTCCACTGAGGACTGTCCGCAGCGGAATTCAACAGCAATTCCGCCACATCTGGACGTGGCCTAAAAGGCAAAAGGTTTGGGAATTTAGTCCAGTCTGTTGATAACCCCCAGGTCATTTCCAGTTTTATTATACTTCTAGTCCAGGCTTTTGTTTATATGATTTATTAACTACTCCAGACACCTCAACTTTGTAAAGTATACAGCGATCAGCCATAACATTAAAACAACCTGCCTAATATTGTGTATGTCCCCCTCGTGCCACCAAAACAGCTCTGACACTTTGAGGCATGGACTTCACAAGAAGGCGTCCTGTACTGGAATTAATATATACCGTATGAACAAAAAAATTGGGACAGCTATACATTACACCTAAAGGAGCTTTTATGACATCCCATTAAAGGAGCTTTTATGACATCCCATTCTATATCCATAGGAGTTAATATGGAGTTGGTCCCCCCTCCTTGCAGATAAAAAAAAAAAAGCTTCCTCTCTACTGGGATTGCATTCTGCAAGATTCTAGAGGGAGTCTGTGGGAAATTTTGCCCATTCATCCAGAAGAGCATTTGTGAGGTCAGACACTGATGTTGCATGAGAGGGCCTGCCTCGCAATGTCCATTCTACTTCATCCCAAAGGTGTTTAATAGGGTTGAGGTCAGGGCTCTGGGCGGGCCAGTCAAGTTCTTCCCCACAAAACACACCCAACCATGCCTTTATAGACCTTCCTTTGTGCACTGGGGCACCGTCATGCTGAACAGAAAAGGGCCTTCCCTGTACCCATGAAGTTGAAAGCATACAATTTTCCAAAATGTCTTGGTATGCTGAAGCACTAAGATTTCCATTCACTGGAACTAAGGGGCCTAGGCCAACATCTAAAAAACAACCCCATAGCATTATCCCTCCTCCACCAAACTTTACAGCTGGCACAATGCAGTCAGGCACGTAATGTTCTCCTGGCCAAATCCAGACTCAACTATCAGACTGCCAGATAGAGAAGCGTCACTGCTCCAGAGTCCAGTGGTGGCTGCTTTACATCACTCCATCCGATGCTTGGCATTGTGCTTGGTGATGTAAGGTTTGCATGCAGCTGCTCGGCCATGGAAACCCTTGACATTAAGCTCCCGGCACACAGTTTTTTTGTGCGATGTTAATGACAGAGGAGGTTTGGAAGTCTGCAGTTATTGAGTCAACAGAGCATTAGCGAGTTTTACACACTTTGCGCCTCACAACTTGGCGACCACGTTCTGTAACTTTACGTGGTCTGCCACTTTATGGCTGGGTTTCTGAGGCTCCTAAATGCTTCCACATTGTAATAATACCCCTCACACTTGATCGTGGAGTTTCTAGGAGGGAAGACATTTCACAATCTGACTTGTTCTAACGGTGGCATCCTGTTACAGTAGCACGCAGGATTTCATTGAGCTCTTTAGAATGACCATTCTCTCACAAATGTTTGTAAAGGCGACTACATGGCTAGGTGCTGGGTTTTAACCACCTGTGGCAATGGGACTGAATGAAACACCTGATTTCAATGATTAGGAGGTCTGTCCCAATACTTTTGTCCATATAATGTGTGCTGACTATGTGGGGTGTGCTGGAAAAACAAGTCTCTATCTATGGTGCCCCCCACCTTGCAACTTACAGAACAGGATTTGCTGCAAACTTTTTTTTAAAGGTGTTGTACCACAATTACATATTAATTTACTGTTAGATGATTCAAAACAAAACAAGTTTTTATTTGGATTTATTTAGAATTTTTCAATTGGAATCAATAAACAAAAGCTCCTGAGTCGATATATTGTTGTTACAAATTTGTTATGGCGCCCTCTACTGATCTTTTGATTCCCTCTCAGAATGTCCATGTGTTCTGTGTTGGTGGTCACACATGCTCAGTAGCTCAGTCCTATCTCACGGACAGCCTCTAAAAATCCGCTAACTAGATGCGACTTCTTCTCACCAGTACTGGACACATTAGATGGTGGTTCAGAGAAAGAATTATAAGAACAGCAGGGGGCACCATAAGGATATGTGCACACACACTAATTACGTCCGTAATTGACGGACGTATTTCGGCCGCAAGTCCCGGACCGAACAGACTGCAGGGAGCCGGGCTCCTAGCATCATACTTATGTACGATGCTAGGAGTCCCTGCCTCGCTGCAGGACAACTCTCCCGTACTGTAATCATATTTTCAGTACGGGACAGTAGTTCCACGGAGAGGCAGGGACTCCTAGCATCGTACATAAGTATGATGCTAGGAGCCCGGCTCCCTGCACTGTGTTCGGTCCGGTACTTGCGGCCGAAATACGTCCGTCAATTACGGACGTAATTAGTGTGTGTGCACATACCCTAACAAGTATGTAACAGCAATTTCAAGTCACGAGCACATTTATTAGAATAAACCCAATTAAAAACTTGTTATGTTTTGTGTCATCTAACATTACATAGTTACATAGTTACATAGTTTGTACGGTTGAAAAAAGACACATATCCATCAAGTTCAACCAAGGGTTGGGAAAGGGGAAGTAAAAAATGTCTACACATAGGAGCTAATATTGTAAATAAATATTTCATAATAGGACAACACCTTTAAAAATGTTAGCAGCAGATCCTTTCATTTCTGTAAGTTGCCAGGTGGGGTCCATGGATCGAGCACATCCCACAAATGCTCCGTCGAATTGAGATCAGGGGAATTTGAAGGCCAAGTCAACACCTTGAACTCTTTGTCATATTCCTCAAAGCATTTCTGAACAATTTTTGTAGTGTGACTGAGTGCATTATGCTGCTGAAAGATGCCACTGCCATTATGAAATACCATTGCTATAAAAGTGGGTATTTGGTGTGCAACAATGTTTAGGTATGTGTCACATGTCAAAGTAACAGCCACATGAATGCCAGGACCTAAGATTTTCCAGCAAAAATTGCCCAGAACATCACACTTCCTGTGACTTACACTTACTGTGCCGCTGACTTGCCTTCTTCCCATAGCGCACCCTGGTGCCATCTCTTCCCTAGGTAAGTGACGCACAAGCACACGGATGTCCACATGATGGAAAAGAAAACATGATTTATCAGACCAGGCCACCTTCTTCCATTGCTCCATGTCCAGATCTGATGCTCACGTGCCTATTGTATGCACTTTTGGTGGATAACAGGGATGAGAATGGGCACTCTGACCAGTCTGAGGCTTTTAGCATATATTTGGCAGGTAAACATCTGTATACTTTTTCTATTGCATGTTATCACCTTTCCTATGGCTAGAGCATAACATTTAATCTTGGGACAACCCCTTTTTATGTATTGGTAGCCTGAGATGGGGAAATTTGATTTTGACAGCAATTTTCTGTCATTTACAGCAGATTGTCTATACTACAATACAAGGGCTTTATTATGTTTAATTAATAATTTATTCAACTAAATTAGAAAGCCTCATAAATGAAACAATTAACTCATTGAAAACGGAAGATATAAAAGTTAATGAAGAAATAATGCATTAATAATGGCTTGTACCATGGCCTCTTCCAGAAGTTATCCAGTCTTATATTGTATGTCTACTGGTAACAGATGTTCAATGTCACAATTTCAGCTAGGCAGAGTGAAACGGCAAGAAGGGCAAAATCCACAAGGACATAGTGCATAAGGACATTGTGCAACTTTGTTTCACATGCAGTTACATATGGATATAGGGATTTACAGATGTGACTAGTGGATGGAGATGCTTGGTCTTATTTGAACCTCCATTGTTGACAGAATAATGGTGTTTACTTCTATTTTATTCATATGTTTTAATTGCATTGATTAATGCTACATAATAGTGGGTACATAGCATAATAACCTCATGTATCGAAACTGCCTCAGAAAAATAATATTCCTGTTTCCCATTGAAACTAAAAAAAATAAAGCTGAAATCTGATTGGCGACAGTTTTTATTAGAATTTTGCTACGTGATCCATTTTCTCCCCCTGAATTCTGCAGATATATTTTTAACCTCTTGCCGCCACAGTCACTTTTTGATTTTTCCTTACCACCTTCCAAGAGCCCTATCTTTTTTATTTTTCATCGACATAGCCGACACAGCTGTTTTTTTTTGCGGGACGAATTGTCGTTTTTATTAATAGCATTTATTGTACTTTAAAATCTACTGACAAACTGGAAAAAAATCTTTGTTGGGAAGAATGGAACTAAAACAGCAATTCCTTCATTGTTTTTTGGGTTTAGCTTTAACGGCGTTAACCGTATGGTTAAAATTACATATTAACCTTTTTCAGCGGGTTGATAGGATTATGGCAATACCAAATGTACAGTGAAGGAAATAAGTATTTGATCCCTTGCTGATTTTGTAAGTTTGCCCACTGTCAAAGACATGAACAGTCTAGAATTTTTTGGCTAGGTTAATTTTACCAGTGAGAGATAGATTATATAAAAAAAAAAGAAGAAAATCACATTGTCAAAATTATATATATTTATTTGCATTGCGCACAGAGAAATAAGTATTTGATCCCTTTGGCAAACAAGACTTAATACTTGGTGGCAAAACCCTTGTTGGCAAGCACAGCAGTCAGACGTTTTTTTGTAGTTAATAAAGAGGTTTGCACACATGTTAGATGGAATTTTGGCCCACTCCTCTTTGCAGATCATCTGTAAATCATTAAGATTTCGAGGCTGTCGCTTGGCAACTCGGATCTTCAGCTCCCTCCATAAGTTTTCGATGGGATTAAGGTCTGGAGACAGGCTAGGCCACTCCATGACCTTAATGTGCTTCTTTTTGAGCCACTCCTTTGTTGCCTTGGCTGTATGTTTCGGGTCATTGTCGTGCTGGAAGACCCAGCCACGAGCCATTTTTAATGTCCTGGTGGAGGGAAGGAGGTTGTCACTCAGGATTTGACGGTACATGGCTCCATCCATTCTCCCATTGATGCGGTGAAGTAGTCCTGTGCCCTTAGCAGAGAAACACCCCCAAAACATAATGTTTCCACCTCCATGCTTGACAGTGGGGACGGTGTTCTTTGGGTCATAGGCAGCATTTCTCTTCCTCCAAACACGGCGAGTTGAGTTCATGCCAAAGAGCTCAATTTTAGCCTCATCTGACCACAGCAACTTCTCCCAATCACTCTCAGAATCATCCAGACGTTCATTTGCAAACTTCAGACGGGCCTGTACATGTACCTTCTTGAGCAGGGGGACCTTGCGGGCACTGCAGGATTTTAATCCATTACGGTGTAATGTGTTACCAATGGTTTTCTTGGTGACTGTGGTCACAGCTGCCTTGAGATCATTAACAAGTTCCCCCCGTGCAGTTTTCGGCTGAGCTCTCACCTTCCTCAGGATCAAGGATACCCCATGAGGTGAGATTTTGCATGGAGCCCCAGATCGATGTCGATTGACAGTCATTTTGTATGTCTTCCATTTTCTTACTATTGCACCAACAGTTGCCTCCTTCTCACCCAGCGTCTTACTTATGGTTTTGTAGCCCATTCCAGCCTTGTGCAGGTCTATGATCTTGTCCCTGCCATCCTTAGAAAGCTTTTTGGTCTTGCCCATGTTGTTAGAGTCAGACTGATTAATTGAGTCTGTGGACAGGAGTCTTTTATACAGGTGACCATGTAAGACAGCTGTCTTTAATGCAGGCACCAAGTTGATTTGGAGCGTGTAACTGGTCTGGAGGAGGCTGAACTCTTAATGGTTGGTAGGGGATCAAATACTTATTTCTCTGTGCACAATGCAAATAAATATATATAATTTTGACTATGTGATTTTCTTTATTTTTTTTAATATAATCTATCTCTCACTGGTAAAATTAACCTAGCCTAAAAATTCTAGACTGTTCATGACTTTGACAGTGGGCAAACTTACAAAATCAGCAAGGGATCAAATACTTATTTCCTCCACTGTATATAGGTATTTTTAGTTTTTACCACTTTTACTAAATAAAATAAATTTGTTAAAAGAAAATTTGTTTTATGTTGCCATATTCTGAGAGGCAAAACTTTTAAACTTTCCATTGATGAAGCTGTGTAAGGGCTTGTTTTTTGGGATACATATGACTTTTTGATCTCATTTTATTCCTTTTATTTTCAGTGAGGTGAGATAAGCAATTCTGGCATTTTGGATTTTTTTTCACGGCATTCACTGTGCGGGATAAATAATGTTATATTGTCATAGAGACATGGCAATACCAATTATATAAAATTTTTATTTTTTTATATTACTTTAGGAAAAAATTGGAGAAGGGGTGATTTTTTTTAACGACCAAAAATGTTTTTCTATATTAATAAAAAAAATTCAACTTATTTTGAAATTTTTTGTAGTCCCACTAGGGGAGTTAAACATGCGATCGTTCGATCGGATTTGCAATATACTGCAATACTATTGCAGTGTATGTTACTTTTACTGCTTTCCTATTATGAGGGAGGAAAAAAGATGTCATTAGGCCTCCAGGCTGCCATGACAACCATCAGCAAAAGAGATGACACCCCTCTCTTTCTAACGACATATGCCGCAGAAAAAAAGAAGGAAGGAGGGATCCTCCAGCTCACCTGACACGAATGCTTGGTGTCACTGCCAGCGCACGGGTCCTCGTGTCGGTACACGACGTAAATAGCAAAGATAATAGGAAGGTAGGATCCAGCGCTGGATTGTAGTAAAATGGAAGCTAATTCCAAGTTTAATGTTCTTTGGTTAAAAAGATCCACAAGGATGGAGTCCTGGTGTGCAAGGTAGGTGATGTCAATCCGGGGATAGAGCCTACGCATTTCGGACGACTCTAGCGTCCTTAGTCATGGCTGTAGTGTGATTTAAACTGAGCGCGCTGGCAGATTTATACGAATTCCGGTGAGACAGCTGAGACTTGATTGCGTTCCAGGGCTTGGAGCGTCATCTGGAACGCAAACCAGAAGTGAAAATGATGCTCTCGGGATGAAAACTTGTGTGCCGTATCTGGTGAATATTGCATCTGATTGGAAGTAAGTATCGGACATCATTTTTTAGAATATTCGTTTCTTACTGGCCATAAAGTTTTTTGCAGTAGGAATATATTGTTTAATAATTGTAGTTAGTTCCGGTTTGGTGTTTTGTTTGCGTTCCAGGCCTCGGATGACACCCGGAATGCAAGACAGCCAATGGAAATGCCGAGACCAGATGTGTCCTGCTCCGAAAAATGCATCACCCGAACTTCCCGACTCGTAAGTATGTGAAGAGTCGTTCAATAGCTTGTCAAGTGGGTTTTGAGTTCGTGCACAATATTTATTGAGTATTGTTGAGGCTATAAAATCATCATAGCTGATCAACACCGGAGGTAATATATGCCAGATTCCAGTTATTTTAAGATATATCTGTATATTCAGTTACACTATTATGGATTGAAAGTCTGGATACAGGGAAGTGCAAAGGAAAGGAAAGAAAGGGCTAAATGAGTAATGTATGGGATTGTATGCATGTCAAATAGCATATGTTATGCATGCACCAAAATAAAGTGTTAAAATGTTAAAAACTTGGAGAGGCTGTAGTGAAGGACATCGAAGATGGATATAACACCTTTGATCACTAAATAAATGTATATCTTCATTAGTGTACAAGAGGATATGATGGTTGTCTCTACATGGCTATTGATTAGTATTGGAACATCAGTTCCTTTCTCAGATTGAGGCCATCTGGGGACCTTGTTTTCAATCTGTAGATCCAGAAAGCCTCCCTTAGATGAGTTTTGTGTTTTAGATCACCTCCTCTTTTGGAGGGGTGAATTTTTTCTATAGCATAACATCGTAGGGTTTTGGTTGTTCTGTTATGGTGATATATGAAGTGTTTTGACGCATTCAAAATATTAATGATGTTCGGATTTCTCACATAACTGAGATGCTCTAGAATCCTGGTTTTTAATTTCCGGTTGGTGCAGCCTACATATTTCAATTGGCATTCTGTACACTCAATTACGTATATAACGGATTCGGTGTTGCAATTGATATAATTGTTGATGGTAAATGTGTCTGATTGTGTGGAGTTGCAGAAGGTTTTAGTGGGGTAGGCATAGGAGCATACCTTGCAGGGATGTTGGCCGCACTTGTAGAAGCCCTTGGTTTCTAACCACGTTGTTTTTGTTTCATTTGATGTAAAAAAGGACGGAGAAAGAAGACTGCCCAAAGAAGGCGCCTTTCTGGCCACTATTCTGCATCCTCCTGCCAAAATGGATCGCAGGCTATCATCCTCCATGAGAATAGTAAGGTAAGTAGGTAAGTATCTATTCACTATATTTTTAATTTCTAGAAATTGATTGCTCTGTTGGAGGATTAGTGTTGGTTGGTTGGCAGCGGATTGATTGGTTTTATTTTTGTTATTTTTGTTTTCCTTTTGATGTTCGAGTAGCTGGGTTCTAGATTTTTTAGCCATAATGTCACATGCTCTGTTGAGCGACCATTGTGGATAACCTCTGCTAGTGAGTCTTGTTCTAATTGATTCTTGTTCTATTTTAAATTGACTTATTGAACTACAATTCCATTTTGCACGGTGCATTTCTCCAACTGGTATGGCCTTAATTGTTTGTTTTGAGTGATTGCTTTTAGCGTGAAGTATACTATTTGAGGATGTAGGTTTGCGATGTGTTTGCGTTGTTATGGTTTGACCTTCTTTACCGTTTAATTCCAAATCTAAAAATACCATTTTGGTTCTATCGTAATTGTATGTAAATTTGAGATTACATTCATTGTGATTTAGGGTTTCTACGAAGTTGGGGATGATGTTAATGTCCCCTTTCCATATAAACAAAAGATCATCGATATACCTTCCGTACCACTCAATATGGTTGCCATACAGGTTGTCACTAGAGATGTGGGACTGTTCCCACCACGCCATCACTAAATTTGCTACTGAGGGGGAGAATTTTGCTCCCATAGAGACGCCTTTTAACTGAAGGTAGTATTTTCCATCAGACTGGAAGTAGTTATGTGTCATTAAAAACACAAGTACTTCCAGAATATATACTTGGAAATTTTTGTCATAGGTGCTATCTTTCTAATATTGATCCAATTCCAGAGACAATCGGTCTCATCGGTGGTGGATTAGTTTGTTTGTGTGTTTTTGGAAGCGCATGAATGATGGGTGTGATAGGTTGTTCAATAAAGATAAAGTCCAGCTGTTTTTGGTTAATGAAGCCTCCTTGTAGGCCCTCGTCTAGTAACCTTTTCATTAGAATTTGTATATTCTCCACCGGATTTTTGTCCAGTTTTTTATATGTTTGTTCATCTGACAGCATCTCAATGATTGATTGTTTGTAGTCCTGTTTGTTCATCACTGTGACTCCTCCCCCTTTGTCTGACATATTTATGGTTAGGTCTTTATTGTCCTGCAATGATTGGACTGCTTTTTTAAGACGGGTAGGCATGTTTGATTTTTGATGATTGACTTTAAGTCTGTCAGCAAGATTTTGTAATTCTTTTTCGATCACAGTTTGGAACTGGTCCATTGATTCAGTTCTTGAGCTGATGGGATAAAACTTTGAATTGGACGTCACAAAATTGGTAGCCGTCATTACTGTTTGGTCAGGATTTTCTGTGCATAAGTTTTCTAGGCAAACCATGGTTTTGAGCTCTTGGAAGGAAAAGTTGGACTGGATTTGATGTTTAACCATATGTAATCCTGCATTGGTTCTCGTTGAAATAGGAGAAGGTGTCGCTATGCTGGTGTCCTCTGTGGTTATTCCTGGTGTAAGGAAATGTTTTTTGACGGTCAAGTTGCGGATGAATTTGTTTATATCCAGTAAGGTGTTAAATAGGTTGAAGTTATTTTTGGGGGCAAAGTTGAGGCCCAGTGTCAAGACTTCATCTTGTTCTGTGGTTAATGGAATAGAGGATAAGTTGGTGACATTTGAATTTAGTAATGTTGAAATTTTCGGGGGCGGAGGCGGCGACTTTGGTCTTGATTTAATCGATTTATGTTTCCTACCGCCCCATCTTCCTCGTTTTTTGACTGATGAGTAGTGTTTTCTTGTCTGTGGTTAAAGTGGGAACGTGTCCTCATGTTTTCCTCTTCTGACAGACCTTCCGCTGAATCAGGCTCTGTTGAGCTGAAGCTTACTCTATTAGGTAAATCTCTGTATTGCTTGTGTTGGTAATTTCGTTTCTTGAGTATAGGTCTGAGTCTGGTATAGTTTCTTTCTCTTTTGTTCCAACTGTATATTTCATTGTGTGCGTAATCCCGTGTGTCCCGCTGAAATTTGCTTTTTTTCGTTTCTGCTATAGAGTGGTCCAACTTGTCAATAGAAGATGACGTGCGAGTATGGAACTGGGAGAAGGAAGGTGAGCTGGAGAAAACCTCTAGTTGTTTCTTAGTATCCAATATTTTTGTTTCCAGTTCTATCAGTTTAATTTCTTCCTGCTTTGTGATTAGTTTCATTAATTTAATAGAACACTCTGATAGCGTCTGGTTCCATTCTTTTTGGAAATCTTCTGTATATATGAACGTGGGCATTTTTCTTAGTCGTAGGCCCCTTGGGATCATGTCCTTTGCGATGTAATTTTTCAAGGTGGTGAGATCCCACCAGATTTTGGCCTGTTGTGCCAGGTGTTTTTCTAGATTGTTATCTTTGACATATGCCGCAGTCGCTATTGACCGCGGCGACTAAGTGGTTAAATGGTCAGTATCGGCGTTATCTCTAATTCCGGCCATTACAATGAAGTGTTGGCTGCAACATACAGTCGACACTTGCTGGGTAAGGTGTGGGCTCAGCCCAGGAGCCCGCTCCATACTTCTTCTTTCCGGCCATGACATATGGTTACGTCAAATGTCGAGAAGAGGTTAAAATTGCCTGAATTGAAGAGGAAGCGACATCTGCCATGATTTAGCTTTTTGGGAATATTTTCATAGTGTGACTATATGTGTTTCTTACAAATGCATGTCTATACAAAAGCTTCTTTGGATACCCTTAACCCCTTAAGGACGCAGCCTTGTTTTGGCCTTAAGGCTCAGAGCCCATTTTTCAAATCTGACATATTTCACTTTATGTGGTAATAACGTCGGAATGCTTAAACCTATCCAAGCGATTCTGAGATTGTTTTCTCGTGACACATTGGGCTTTATGTTAGTGGTAAAATTTGAACGATATATTCAGTGTTTAATGGTGAAAATTTGCAAAATTTAGGGAAAATGTATAAAAAATAGCATTTTTCGGAATTTAAATGCATCTGCTTGTAAAACAGACGGTTATACCACCCAAAATAGTTACTAGTTCACATTTCCCATATGTCTACTTTAGATTGGCATCGTTTTTTGAACATTATTTTATTTTTCTTGGACGTTACAAGGCTTAGAACATAAACAGTAATTTCTCTTTTTTTTAAAGAAAATTTCAAAAGCCTTTTTTTTAAGGTACCTCTTCTGTTCTGAAGTGGCTTTGTTGGGCATATGTATTAGAAACCCTGATAAAACACCCCATTTTAAAAACTAGACCCCTCAAAGTATTCAAAACAGCATTTAGAAAGTTTTTTAACCCTTCAGGCATTTCACAGGAATTAAAGCAAAGTGGAGGTGAAATTTGCAAATTTCATTTTTCTTGCTGAATTTCAATTTTATTCATTTTTTTTTTCTGTAACAAAGAAGGTTTTACCAGAGAAACACTACTAAATATGTATTGCCCAGATTCTGCAGTTTTTAGAAATGTCCCACATGTGGCTCTACTGCGCTCGTGGAATAAAACACAAGCCCTAGAAGCAAAGAAGCACCTAGTGCATTTTGAGTCCTCTTTTTTATTAGAATATAGTTTAGGCAGCATGCCAGGTTTGAAGAGGTGTTGAGGTGCCAAAACAGTAGGAATCCCCCAATAGTGACCCCATTTTGGAAACTACACCCCTCAAGGAATTCATTTATGGTTGTTGTTACCATTTTGACCACACAGTTTTTTCACAGCACGTATTTGAATTGGGCTGTGAAATGAAAAAAATGTCATTTTTTCCAATAAAATGTCATTTGTGATCAAAATTTCTTATTTTCACAGGGAACAAAATACCCCATTTTGTTGCCCAATTTGTCCTTAGTGTGGCAATACCCCATTTGTGGTGATAAACTGCCGTTTGGGCTCATGGGAGGGCTCAGAAGGAAAGGAGCGCTATGTGTTTGTTGGAGTCCAGATTTTGCTGGATTGGTTTTCGGGTGCCATGTCGCATTTGCAGAGCCTCAGAGGTATCAAAGCAATGGAAACCCACCAGAAGTGACCCCATTTTGGAAACTAAACCCCTCACGGAATTCATTTATGGTTGCTGTTAGCATTTTGACAGCACAGTTTTTTCACAACACCTATTTCAATTGGGCTGTGACATTAAAAAAAATGTCATTTTTTCCAATAAGATGTAATTTTTTATGAAAAATTCTTATTTTCACAGGGAACAAAATACTCAATTTTGTTGCCCAATTTGTCCTTAGTGTGGCAATACCCCATTTGTGGTGATAAACTGCCGTTTGGGCTCATGGGAGGCCTCAGAAGGAAAGAAGCGCTGTGTGTTCTTTGGAGTGCAGATTTTGCTGGTTTGGTTTTCGGGTGCCATGTCACATTTGCAGAGTCCCAGAGGTATCAAAGCAATGGAAACCCACCAGAAGTGACCCCATTTTGGAAACTACACCCGTCAAGGAATTCATTTATGGATAATGTGACCATTTAGAGCCAATAGTTTCTTCACAGAACTTATTTGAATTGGGCTGGGAATGAAACAAATATATATTTTTTCCAATAATATGTCATTTTAGCTCAAAAATTCTTATTTTCACAAGAAATAAAATACTCCATTTTGTTGCCCAATTTGTCCTGAGTGCAGCAATACCCCAATTGTGGTGATAAACTGCTGTTTGGGCCCATGGGAGGGCTCAAAAGCAAAGGAGCGCTATTTGTTCTTTGGAGTCCAGGTTTTGCTGGATTGGTTTTCGGGTGCCATGTCACATTTGCAGAGCCCCAGAGGTATCAAAGCAATAGAAACCCACCAGAAGTGACCCCATTTTGGAAACTACACCCCTCAAGGAATTAATTTATGGGTGTTGTGACCATTTTGACCCCATAGTTTTTTCACAGAACTTATTTGAATTGGGCTGGGAATGAAAACAAAATTATTTTTGCAAATAATATGTCGTTTTGGCTGAAAATTTCTTATTTTCACAAGAAACAAAATACCCCATTCTGTTGCGCAATTTGTTCTGAGTGCAGCAAAACCCCATTTGTGGTGATAAACTGCCGTTTGGGCCCATGGGAGGGCTCAGAAGGAAAGGACCACCATTTGGCCTACTGGGGATTTTCTAGTGCGAAGTCATGTATGCAGAAGCCCCTGAGGTACCAGTACAGTTGGAACCCGCAAGAAGTGACTCCGTTTTAAAAACGACACCCTTAAGGCATTCATCTAGAGGTGTAGTGAGCATTTTGACCGGAGACCTACACCCCATAAACTGTAATGTGGGTTCTCCCGGGTATGGCAATACCCTACATGTGGCTGTTATCAGCTGCCTGGACACACAGCAGGGCCCAGAGGGGAAAGACGAGGGGGGATAAGCTGTGCGGGGGGCGTCAGGGTAAGTTTGGGGAACTTCTCCTGGAAAGTGTTGCCGCCCTGGTACGATGCGTGTGGCCCCGCTTCCAGAAGTACTGGGTGCCCCCCCTTCTTGGTCCCTAAAGATTAGGTTCTTGATAATCACCTCTTGAAATTCCAGGAAAGTTCCCGTCTGGCCTGCACATCGACGTAGCACGTACGCATTGTACAAAGCCATCTGTATGATGTGCGTAGTGCAGTGTATTAGAACTGTCAGCTACTCACTGACAGCAAGCATAGTGGGTCCTGACGTTGTTTGGTGTCCGGTTGCCATAGTCACCATCGCCGGCCGCTATCGTGTAGCAGGCCGGCGATGGCAGCTTAACCCCTAAAAAGCCGTGATCTCTATAGAACGCGGCTTTTAAGGGGTTAATCAGCGGGGACACAGCGATCGGTCCCCGCTGTAGGAGCTGTGACAGCTGCTGTATGAGACAGCAGCTGTCACAGCTCCTGTATGTGTCGGGAGGACGGCCGAAACGGCCGTTACTCCCGAGACGTACTATTACGTCATGGAGCGCGAACAGGGTGCTTTCCATGACGTAATAGTACATCACTGAGCGTAAAGGGGTTAAAGGCTATGTAAACCTTTAAAAGGGTTTTTTTTTTTTTGTTTTTTTTTAATAAAAAGGTTAATCAGTGGGATTGGTGCAACTTTATAATTTGTTTTTATAAAAAATTATTTTTACTTTTTGAGATACAGCTGCTCTGTATCCTGTATACAGAGCAGATAAATCGTTTACTAAATCCTGTTCCGTCAGGTCCACGGGACACGCAGGATCCACGTGTTATTCATCACATCTAAATTCAGAACTTAGATGTGATAGATTAAAGGTGGATCCTGCGTGTCAGAGACACGCAGGACCTGATGTCATGGCTCTGGGATTATGTGGACCCACTAGGTCGCTCCGCCGTAGCAGCTGGCCAAACTACAGTCAATGAAAGTCTTTAGAACCAGAGTACCTATATAGAAGTTCTGACAGACACGTGGCATAGCAGACACTTTGTCATATCAGACTCCTTGGTACAGATGACTTGGCACCGATGACACTTGGCGCGGCAGATGACACTTGGACCATTTGCTAAACGTGGGAACATGGTTAGACACAACAACGCTCAGGCAAGGAGGAAGATGGCAGGGTCCTTTTTATAAAGGGGGTGAGTAGGGATTGGATAGGGAGTTTAAAACTGGAGCACGTGCACCTTATGCATAGTAGCCGAGGACAGTCTTGTGTGCCCGCGTCTCAGAGGAGGGAGACGCTGTCAAGGGCCTGCGGCCGTTGGCAGGTAAGTAATGCGGATGGTCGACGACCGTGGCCATTACAGTACCCCCCCTTATGCCCCATCTTCTTAGGTCCAGAGCGTAAGAGGAATCTCTTGATGAGAGCTGGAGCATCCACATTCTCTTCAGGCTCCCATGACCACTCCTCAGGACCAAACCCTTTCCATTTCACCAGGTAGAAGGTCCTCCCTCCTACCCTCTTGTAATCCAGGATCTCTTTTACTTCAAAGATGTCAGAAGAACCGCAGGGAGCAACTGTAGAACCAGGGGATTTGCTGAATCGGTTCAGGACTACCGGCATTAAGAGGGAAACATGAAATGAGTTGGGGATTTTGAGGGTAGGAGGTAGCCAAAGCTTATAGGATACAGGGCTTATCTGTTGCAAAACATCAAAGGGACCGAGGAATCTGGGAGCGAATTTGTGGAAAGGGATCTTCAGGCGAATGTTTCTGGAAGACAACCAGACCTTGACTCCAGGAGAAAACTGAAGAGGAATTTTTCTTTTTCTATCTGCATATCTCTTCATGCAATCCACTGCCTAAAGGATCGCAGACTTAGTTTGCTGCCAGTTGTGAAGAAAACCTCAGAAGGAAGAGTTATCTGCAGATACTTGAGCTGTAGCAGGCACAGGAAAAGGAACATGTAGATGTTGGCTGTGTACGATGAAGAACGGGGAAGAGGCAGTAGATTCACTCGTGTGATTGTTGTGGGAGAACTCAGCCCAAGGAAGGAGCTGCACCCAGTTGTCGTGTTGAACAGAAATAAAATGCAGATAATTTTCCAGTATTTGGTTAATCCTTTCAACTTGGCCGTTAGATTGTGCGTGATACGCAGAAGAAAAGTCCAATTTTACATCAAGAAGTTTACAGAGGGCTCTCCAGAATTTAGAAGTAAATTGTACACCCCGATCAGACAACATATGGAGGGGCCGTCCATAAAGACAAAAGATATGCTGTATAAATAGATTTGCCAGACGAGCAGAAGGAAGTCCAGTTAGTGGGATGAAATGTGCCATCTTAGAAAAGCAATCCCCCATGACCCAGATAGTAGTACAACCTGCAGAAGGAGGAAGGTCGGTGATAAAATCCATGGCAATGTGTTGCCAAGGTCCATCGGGAACGGGCAGAGGTTGAAGCACACCACAGGCTTGGAATGAGAGGACTTGTCTTGGGCACAATTGGTACAAGAAGCAACATAGTTCACAACATCCCTAGGCAGCATGAACCACCAGTAATGATGAGATATAAAGTGCCGTGTCTTATGGACACCAGAGTGCCCAGACAGTTTGGAATTCTGTCCCCAGAGGAGAATCCTCCTCCTGTCTGCAGGACGAACAAAAGTCTTTCCAGGGGGAATGTCTCTAATTTGCAGAGGGTTAACGGCAATAATCCTGGAAGGATCTATGATCCATTGAGGAGCCTCCTCAGAGTCATCCGTCTGAAATGACCGAGATAGAGCATCGGCCCTCATATTTTTATCTGTAGGGCGGAAGGGGAGCAGGAACTGGAATTGGGTGAAAAACAGCTACCATCTGGCTTGATAAGGATTTAATCATTGCGCAGACTGAAGGTACGTTAGATTCTTGTGGTCTGTATAGATGATGATGGGGTGGATAGCGCCCTCCAGCAGATGTCTCCATTCCTCTACGGCCAACTTGACGGCCAGTAACTCCAGATCCCCAATGGAGTAGTTGCGCTCTGCAGGAGAGAGCAGTTTGGAGAAGAAGCCACAAACCACTGCCTTACCCTTGTTGATTTTTTTAAACCAAAGTGCTCCACTACTAACGGAAGAAGCATCAACCTCTAGAGAGAACTGTCGAGACACGTGAGGATGGAGAAGAATTGACGTGAAGGCGCTCTAGGGACTGGTAAATGCTGACTCTGCCCTCAGAGTCCAAACCTTGGCGTTCACTCCCTTCTTAGTAAGAGGAGGGATTGGAGCAGTCAGAGACGAGTAGTTTGGGATAAACTGCCAGTAAAAATTAGCGAATCCGAGAAATTGCTGAAGGCCCTGTGGATGTGGCCACTCTAAGACGGACTTCACTTTCTCTGGATCCATCTTGAGTCCACGATCGGAGACAATGTAGCCCAGGAAGGGCAGAGAGTTCCTCTCGAACATGCACTTCTCGAGTTTTGCGTATAGGCGATTCCTCTTAACCGTGTGTTGTCAGATCTGGTGAGTAGATGAGGATGTCGCCAAATATACCACCACACAGACATACAGAAGATCCCGGAGGATGTCATTTACAAATTTCTGAAATACAGCTGGAGCGTTACACAGACCAAAGGACATCACAAGATACTCATAGTGACCGTTTCAGGTGTTGAATGCGATCTTCCATTCGTTAACTTGCAGGATCCGGATTTGGTCATAAGCCCCTTGTAGTTCCAGCTTAAGAAAAATCTTGGCTCCATGAACTCAATCGAGGAGCTCTGAGATTAGCAGCAAGGGGTACTTGTTTTTGGCCGTGATTTGGTTTAAACCACGATAATCGACACATGGTCAAAGTGATCCATGTTTTTTCTTACAAAGAAGCATCCGGTTCTGGCTGGAGAATTTTGTTTCCAGATGAACCCCCTCTCAAGGTTTTCATTGACTTAAAGGGAAGGTGTTATGAAATTTGTTATTTTTTTTATACAATTGCTTTTAGTATGATATTAAAATAAATTTTATTTATTTGTGTTCTTGTGTTCTACTTTTTGCTTTTTTCTTACTTTTATTTCTCTATGGCGGCTGCCATTTTTTTTTCATCTCTGCATGTGTCGATTAACGACACATACAGAGATGGAATACGGCACATACAACCCTATAGAGAATGCGAACGGGAGCCGTTCCATTCACTACAGCGTTCGCCGTCTGTGTGGGAACGGCGCATGTGCCGCTCCCACACAGACCAAAATGAAGGTCTTTGGCAGAGCAAAATCCGGCACCATTTTCATGTGGACCGAAAGCCGTGGCCGGACAGTAAGATGACGACTTCTGGCCGTGGCTTCCGGCCATATGCTCAAGGAAGCGAAGGCTCAAGGAGTAGGAGCGGAGGCGGCAGCGGCGGCAGGAGCAGATAATTTATGTTAGTGTATGTGATGTGTGTTTTACGTTTGTGTATGTTTGTGTTATACTGTCTGCTGAGCACTGTATCTAATCCTCCTACACTGTGCAGTCGCTCAGAAAATGGCGGCACACAGTGTAGGAGGTTTGACGATTCAAACCCCCTCCTTCTCCTGGCACTAGCCAGAATAAGGGAAGGGGAATTGTGTCAGGACACTAGAGAGTGTGTCTACCTCAAATTTGCAGCATAAAGCAATGAGGTTGCTTTACCACATTGACCATGCTGCAATTTTGGGAAGTGCTCCCTCTAGTGCCCAGCACATTGAAATGTTATAAATTAGAATCTAATTTACAATATTTCCTGACTTGTGAAAAAATTTAAAAAATTAAAACAATGTGTAATCACTCAAATAATAATTGTTTAACTAAAAAAAAAAATAATTATAATTTCTAGTGACACATTCCCTTTAAGCTGACATGGCCTGGGTCTCTGGCAATGAGAGAGGATAGACACGTCCACGCGCGAGTGAGACATCAGGGAGAAGTTCAATAGGACAATCATAGGAACAATGGGGAGGAAGTACATCTGCCCTCTTTTTGCTAAAGACGTCTGCAAAGCTGGCATAATGTGTGGATAGTCCAGAGAGTCAGGCAACGGAGGCAGAACAAGATGAACCTGTGTCAGACATCGGTGAAGACACTTGCATGCCCATTGGAAGATCGCTCCAGAACTCCAGTCAAGAACAGGAGCATGTAGACAAAACTAAGGCAGGCCCAGCAGAATAGGGTTGATAGCTTTTGGCAAGATGAAGAAGGCAATCTGTTCTGAGTGGAGGATTCCAACTTGTAGTCTCAGCGGTTTAGCAACGGACAGAATAGGATCGGGCAGTGGTTGCCCATTCACAGAGGCGACTGCCAGGGGTCTCTCCAGAGGAACCGTGGCCAGATGGAGACAATCTACTAGGTCCTGCTGAATAAAATTTGCAGCCGCTCCGGAGTCCAGATAAGCAGAGACGGTGTGTGATTTCTCACCAGAGACAATGGTTACTGGAATGGATAATTTGGGAGAGGATTTGACATTTGGGGTCGTTCCACGTAGGGCTGTCTCTCCAACCAACCCTAGGTGCTGGAGTTGCCCAGATTCTGTGGACATTGACGCATAAAATTGCCTTTGTGGCCACAATACGTACACAGTCCTGAAGAGCGTCTGTCTATCTGCGTGGGCTATTCAGGTGGAAAAACTGAAGGAGGCAGTAGGGGTCTCTGGAACTTGGGTGCCAGTTTATAGGATCTCCTCTCCCGATGGACTTCCAGAGTGTGCTCATGGATCCTCATATCGATCCGGGTTGCCAGAAGTATTAGGGCATCCAAGGTAGCAGGAAGCTTTCGAGCTGCCAGTTCATCCTTTATATGAGGAGCAAGGCCCTGCCAGAAAGTGGTAGATCAGAGAATTCTGGGCCCTCTCGTTCCAAGATGGGGTTCGCCAATGCCAGGACTTTGCCAGTGAGGAGAGAGATAATAAACGCTGCCTTGGCCTCATCAGTGGGGAAGAGATGGGCACATAACTTAAAGTGGATCGTATATTACCCGGAGGTCACGCATTTCCATTTGCATCATCTGGACCGCCGTCTTGGGTTGACCATGGCCTGAGCGTACTGTCACGGGATATGTGAGAAGAAGCCAGAATGCTGGCGAAACGCGCGTCGGGTGCTCAGTAACAGTAATTTTAATATTCTAATGTGCAACAATATGTCCTCTAGCTGCATAGTATATTAACAGCATTTACACAGCTAATCTCACTGCCACAATCGGACAGACTACTAGCTGTCCTGCACGTGTCCCAGCGAGGTCTCGCGAGACTTGAACGCAACCTCGCCTGACTCTATCCAAGCAGTAGAGCGTAATTCAGCACTCACCTGCCTTTGCCTTCGCCGTCTGTGGGACCTTGAGACCACTCTCTGGTGTCCCTCACCAGACAGTCTCTCCTGCATCGCCTGGCCTGCTGGGGCACCGCTGCAGCCAACTACCTGCCCTTGGTTTAACCGGCCAGGTATGACCCAGCGAGAATCTCTCGCCCCTGTCGCTTTCCAGTTTCGGACGGCACCCATCGCACTGCCGCTCTGCTGACCTAGGCAGATCGCCGATGAGGGGGTTTTCACCATCCGGACTCCAGCCAACCACTCCGGACGGTTTTCCTTCACCACTGCCTCAGGTCTGCCTCGCTGGGGCGCCGCTGCAGGTCACGCTCTGCTCTTACTTGGGAGCACCACTGTGGGAGATCACACTGTCTGGACCTCATTTAGACAGTGCTGCATGCCAACCACACGGCAGCACAGCACTTACGTGCTATTCATATTGTGGTTACAGTAACAGTGACATACACATGTCACACAGGCCTACAGGGTATGTGAGTTTGGGGGTCACTCACACATACCCAATTGTACCAATTGGACCTTTTATCACATATTGTCTATTTTTAATCTAACTTATAAAAGTTATATATTATAAGACCACATACTTTCCTTTCTCCCTTTTCCCAAATTGTACAGAAGACACTTGGCATGGCAGATAATGAACTTGACTCCAACACTAGACTTTGCTCAGGAACAAACACAATTACTGGATATGGGATACAGGAAACAGGATACGGGAACACTGGGAACAGGATACAGCTAAGGGTCCATTTGCTAAACGAACATGGGTAGACACGACAACGCTCAGGCAAGGAGGAAGAGGGCAGGGTCCTTTTTATAAGGGGGTGAGTAGGGATTGGTTAGGGAGCTTAATTCTTGTGCACGCTAGTCCTTTAAGGTTGGGAGCGAGCGCGCACACCCTATGCACAGCAGCCGACAGTCTCGTATGGCAGCGTCTCAGAGGAAGGAGACGCCGGTAAGAGCTCAGAGGCCTGCGGTCGCGGCCGTTGGCGGGTAAGTAATGCCGACAGTCCGCGACCGTGGCAATTACACCTGCTGACACTGAACCTGTCAGGTTCGCGGGACTGACGTATTCAGGTCTTAGCGAACGATTATGCTGCTCTATATAGAGAATACAGAGCAGCTGTATCTTAAAAATTAAAAAGAATTGAAAAAAAAAACTAATTAGAAAGTTTCACCAAAGACACTGATTGACCTTTTTATAAAAAATAAAAAAAATAAAAAAAAATCCCTTTCAAAGGTGTATATAGTCTTTTAAGATGTCCATTCAGGGACCAAAATGCAAAATGGGCCTCATGCCTATAGCAACCCATCTGCAGTGCATGTGCTGATTCAGACGGTTTTTGAGACATATGACCCAATGTGAGTTACAAAAATGGACAAAGATGCAAAACTGTCTGCCGTTGATTCAAGGAAAACAAGCCTTTAGGTTGACCAGGTTACTAGAACAATTTGCTGTCTAGTAATGTTAACCAAGACAGAAAAACTTGGCGCTTGTCTGCCCTCCCATCCCATTTCCATTACACTTGTGCTAATTCCCATACCCTTGTTCGCAAACATTGCAGTTCCTATAGAGAAAGGAGCTCTAAACATGTCAGTGCTCAATATTAAAGGGGATGGAGCCAACCTTATCAAAGACCTCTCTCTTCAAGGGCCCCCAACAGCTCAAGAAGTAGACTAGTGAGCAAAGTGCATTTTCTAAATGATTCCACGAATTGGGAGGCTTTCACCCAGAACATAGCTAGTATATGTTGTTTGCTATATTTTAGTAGCCTGTAGTCTTCTGCAGGGTGTGGCCAATATCATTCATTTACTACCTCTTTCTTATTGATATATTAGGCCATGGAAGTTTATGACAAATCTGCTCAGTTTCTAGAATATGTATTTTGTTGTGCTCTTACCTGTTGAGTAGAAAAGATATTACCTGCTCCTGCACCCAAAATGACCAGGAAACAGCACAACTTCCACTGTTGAAAACCAAGTGGCAGGTGGTGTAGACAAAGTTTATTGAATTAAACTTGTTATAATTATAACATACTTAGAAGAAGTCAGACTTATTGCCACATGTCACCTACATGTTCAGGCCCACTTGCCACCCGTGCATTTTTATCATGTCGCCTGCACAGTGATGGCAGGTTCTCAGTGGCAAACTCCAGAGAGGTGAGTCTCAATTAGGAGGCAGGAGCTCGTGTGGCAACCCATACCTGAGAATTTAGAGACTTCACCCTAGGGCTGGATTCACACGAGCACATTACATCCGTAATTGACGGATGTATTTTGGCCGCAAGTCCCGGACCGAACACAGTGCAGGGAGCCGGGCTCCTAGCATCATAGTTATGTACGAGGCAGGGACTCCCTGCACTGTGTTCGGTCCGGGACTTGCGGCCAAAATACATCCGTCAATTACGGACGTAATGTGCTCGTGTGAATCCAGCATTAGTGTTGCAATGTCATTAGTAATGCAATATCATTCATTCAACTTTCTAGAGAAGTTATGCAATAGTGGTGCATCATTGCTAAGAAGTAAGGGTATGTTTAAACGCTGAGTCAAAAAAGGGTGAAAATTACAGAGTTGTTTTCAGAGAAAACAGCCTCTGATTTTCAGCCGTTTTTTAAGCGAAAAAAGTTTCTTTCAGGCATTTTTTGGAGCCGTTTTTGGCGGTTTTTCTATTGACACAATGAAAAACAGCTACAAAAACGGCTCAAGAAGAGACATGCTACTTATTTTTATGGGGCATTTTTCTTACACGACGCTTCTTAAAACGGAGGCTTAAAAAAACGCCCCCTCTGAACGAAACGCCGTTTTTCCCATTGAATTTAATGGGCAGATGTTTGTAGCCATTTACACCCCGAAATAAGCCTGAAAACAAAGCATGTGAAAATACCCTAAGTGTGATATAAGTGATGAGTGCCATGAAGGGTACACCGCAGAACCCACTTGAAAACTCATTGCACTTTATTAAACATTGCCAAAAATCTCTTACACAAGTGTAACATTGACAAGATGTAAAGTAAGTTTTGGGAGAGGGATTTCTGTATATTCCAGTGAAGACCGGATATATTGGATTGCAGTAAGTGTATGTTTGTAATATGTTATTCCAATTACTTGATGTGTGAGTGGTTTATAAATACAAGTAATTCAACGCAAGTAGTTGATCAGGAATATAAAGCACATTTTATATACTTCTGCAGTTCTCAATATCCACTGGTTGTGATTTTTCCTCCTTCGAGCTTTTTAAGATCATATTTCTTCGTTTTATATATTAAATAACTTGGAATAGTGCATGGTCACATCAATGGAGGCAGGTGACACTGAACATAAACATGAGTGCAGTAGTCAGAACATGATTCTATAAAATGATGTGTTGACTGTACGCTATGCCCTCTTTTATAACTTACCTGGCAACACATTACTGAACATATTCTGTCCTTGACATTGTGATTTATACAAATTGGCGTTAAAAATAAACAGGGTATTTGATTACAGTTGGTTTCACTTTCCAAGGAAACACCATCAAAGGCACTCAAATCTTATACTTAGAAAGTACAAACGTACGGTTCATTGTCCTTTGCGGGAGGATAAGCAGACAGTGCTGACAGCCTAATTTTTATTCTTCACATTTCCGAGAAGGAAGCAAATATAAATGAATTGATCGATTGATTAAACTATAATTTAAATTATAGGCTAAAAAATTGTCATTTATTTCTCATCATAACAGTAGTATTTGGCTTCAGGCAAAGTATGTAGAGTGGGTTTGGATGTCCGGTCAAGAAACATTTTCTATCCGCAAAGCTCATTATGTATGTTCATTTTTATTGTCTAAGGCTTCATGCACACGAACGTGCCCGTAATTACTACCTGTAATTATGGGCGCAGACCGCGTACAGCCGGCCGTTTTTACGGGCCGTGCTCCCATTATAAAGTATAGGAGTACGGTCCGTAAGAT
The DNA here is from genome assembly GCF_050947455.1 of Rhinoderma darwinii. NCBI lineage: Eukaryota > Metazoa > Chordata > Amphibia > Anura > Rhinodermatidae > Rhinoderma > Rhinoderma darwinii. The sequence goes on from NC_134687.1 coordinate 90,206,063, forward strand.
AAAAAAATAAGACATATCCTATTATTTCCGGCAGGTTTCTATGGCACGAACACCCTCCCGTAGACATACTGGAAGGTGCCCGTCGGCCATAGAAATGAATGGGCCCATAATTACACTACTGTTCAAAAGTTTGGGGTCACCCAGACAATTTTGTGTTTTCCATGAAAACTCACACTTCTATTTATCAAATGAGTTGCAAAATGACTAGAAAATATAGTCAAGACATTGACAAGGTTGGAAATAATGATTTTTATTTTAAATAATAATTTTCTCCTTCAAACTTTGCTTTCGTAAAAGAATGCTCCATTTGCAGCAATTACAGCATTGCAGACCTTTGGCATTCTAGCTGTTAATTTGCTGAGGTAATCGGGAGAAATTTCACCCCATGCTTCCAGAAGCCCCTCCCACAAGTTGGATTGGCTTGATGGGCACTTCTTGCGTACCATACGGTCAAGCTGCTCCCACAACAGCTCTATGGGGTTGAGATCTGGTGACTGCGCTGGCCACTCCATTACAGATAGAATACCAGCTGCCTGCTTCTTCCCTAATTAGTTCTTGCATAATTTGGAGGTGTGCTTTGGGTCATTGTCCTGTTGTAGGATGAAATTGGCTCCAATCAAGCACTGTCCACAGGGTATGGCATGGCGTTGCAAAATGGAGTGATAGCCTTCCTTATTCGAAATCCCTTTTACCTTGTACAAATCTCCCACTTTACCAGCACCAAAGCAACCCCAGACCATCACATTACCTCCACCATGCTTGACAGATGGTGTCAGGCACTCTTCCAGCATCTTTTCAGTTGTTCTGCGTCTCACAAATGTTCTTCTGTTTGATCCAAACACCTCAAACTTCGATTCGTCTGACCATAACACTTTTTTCCAATCTTCCTCTGTCCAATGTCTGTGTGCTTTTGCCCATATTAATCTTTTCCTTTTATTAGCCAGTCTCAGATATGGCTTTTTCTTTGCATCGTCGCTTTCCAAGAGCCATAATTTTTTTCTTTTTCCGTCAATGTAGTGATATGAGGGCTTAGTTTTTGCGAGACAAGATGTAGTTTTGATTTGTACTGTTTTGGGGTACATGGAACTTATTGATTAACTTTTATTATGACTTTTTGGGGGGCAATGAAAAAAAATGTCAATTTCGGCATTGTTTTTTGCGTTTTTTTTACGGTGTTCACATTGCGGTTTAAATTACATGTTAACTTTATTGTTTGGGTCATTACGGTCGCGGCGATACCATATATATGTACTTTTATTTATTTTATACACTTTCACTTTCAATAAAACCACTTTTATGGGAAAAAATATTATTTTTTTTACTGTCAATTTTATTATTAATTTTTATTTCACATTACTATAATGCTATACTTGGTATACCAAAGCATTATTGCCTGTCAGTGTAAAACTGACAGGCAATCTATTAGGACGTGCCTCTGGCATGCCCTAATAGACATATGCCCAGGGCAGACCTGGGGGCCTCTATCAGGCCCCCGGCTGCCATGATACCCCATCGGAGGCCCACGATTGGTGACAGAGGGAGCTCCCTCCCTATGTAAACAAGTTAAATGCTGCAGTCGCTATTGAACGTGGCATTTAACGGGTTAAACGGCCACGATCTAAGTAAACTTCGATCGCGGCAGTTGGAGCAGGAGCCCGGCTGTCATCAGACAGCCGAGCACTCACTCCAGCCTGCACGGGACACCCATACAGGACTTAGACTGGGCCGCCGTGAAAAGGCGACAGCCTAGCCTAAGGCCCCTTAGTGACCGCCGTGGAAAGGAGTATTGGTGAATCCGCAATGAAATTAAATGTAAAAAAAACAATCGCATAATGAAAACCGCAATGGAAATGAAACTATTGGAAAAACAATAGAAAAGAGCTATTATTTAATAAACACATGCAGTTTTATAATGCGTGACACTATGCCTTTTTAGTGTGGTCTTCTGCCGCCAGGTGTGAACGTAACCTTATTAAAGATATAAGCTGTGAAAAAAATTATATCTATAAACAGCCATAATTATTTTATGTATACCAATATGAAGGTATCAACAATAAGCCAAAAACAGCATCATTTTATGAAAAAACAAAAGTCTTTATTTAGAATTCAAGCTGACAAAGCCCACAATAAAAAGACATAGACACACAAGACAAGATAAAAAAAAAGTATATAACTACTGCTACTGCTTGTACATAGAGTACAGTACGGTTACATGACAAAGAGTCGTGTCGTTATGTAGGATGATTGTGCAACTAGACCTCTGGTCCCCTGCCAGCGCTTTAAAAATCTCATAATCAGCGTGACAATACCGGAATGTATATTAGCGAGTGTACTCACATACTGCAATGAGCTAATACTTTTCGCTCCCCACATAACCCCTTTAAGTGTAATTACCAGGAGATTTCTGTTACACCTACTACATTGATAGCTAGCATTGATGTTGAATCTTTATACATGAATATGAGACACTATCTTGGTTTAATTGCTGTACAATATTTTTTAAGCACTAAGGGGATTCAGTTCCAAGCACATAACAGATTTATTTTATCACTATTACAATTTTTGTTGACTCACAATTACTTTATTTTTTATGGCAAATTTTACCATCAAATAAAAGGCACCGCCATGGGCACAGTTTGTGCACCTACCAATGCCAACCTTTTTTTAGGATGGTGGGAAGACACTTATGTTTTCACAGAAGATTTACTTTGCTTTACATGTCACATTTTGTTTTGGGGAAGGTACATTGATGACATTCTTATTTTTTGGGATGGGGACAAGACACTTTTTTTGGACTTCATGGAAATTCTCAACATCAATGCTATAGGGATGAAATTTAGCCACGTGATACATGAGAAATAAATCAGTTTTCTCTATTTAAAAATCTCCTTGGATCCTGGTGGGGGTGTCCACACTGATATCCACCGCAAGGCTACAGCCTCTCCTACATTGGGAGAGTTTCCACTCACTGACCCTTAAGAAAGATATCCCTATTGGGCAGTATCTCAGAGCCAAAAGAAACTGCTCTAATGAGCAGTCTTTCCAATCTGAGTGAAATAATCTGTATACCACATTTCGGGCACATGGGTATCCTGAAAAACATTACACATAGCATATGTTAGAGCTAGGGCTGTTACTAGAAGGGATTAACTCTTCGGAAAAGGGAGAGGAACAACTCATCCCTCAGCTCATATTAGATGCATAGGGAATTTCGATGTCTGTTCCCCTCAAATTTCGAATATATTGCGTAAACATTGGTCCATTCTCCAATCTGACCCTGACCTTAAGGACGCCATATCCATCACCCCTAGTGTGACCTACCGTAGAGGTAAAAACCTGAGCGAATTTATTGTGCATAGTCACTACCCTAAACCATCTAGTTTGAGAAGCACTTGGCGCCCCTTTCCTGTCAAGGGCTCCCACCCCTGTGGAAGATGAAAGATGCTCTTTTTGTCCTTTAATGCGAACTACCAAGACTTTTGTTAACCCCGTTGATGGGAAGTCCTATAACATTAAACATTTCATTAACTGCCAAAGCAGTGGAGTAGTGTTTGCTGCTGGATGTCCTTGTCCAAAATTGTATATAGGAAAAACCATACAGCAACTCAGAAGAAGGATTTCAAAACATATCAGCACCATCAACAACAAAGAAGACACCCCTCTATCCAGGCATATTAGATCAATACATGACGGGAATACAAAAATTCTTCAATTCTGGGGCATTACCCAATTTAAAATGGGACCCAGAGCTGGTAATCTTGACAAAAAACTTTTACAGGAGGAGGTTCGGTGGATCCACAGGCTAAGTTCTTTGAGCCCCAATGGCCTAAATGAGGGCTTTACCTTGGTAGCCTTCTTCTAAATAAAGGAGGCCTGCTGTAATTAATCTGATACACTCATTATTATTATAAATTTTTAACCTGTGGTTGGACCCCTCCTATTCTCATTCGCCTATGATCACCATTCACTGATGATCCAATATATTATATCTGATTATTATCTTACTATACAATTAATTACATATATTCCTATATTATCTATAGCCTTAGTAACACACTTAGGCTCCAAATTTGTTTCCATGTCCATTCTTTCTCTAACAGCATTATGTATCTTTATATAACACTTGATATTTCTGCATCAGTATTAGTATTGGTACTCACCTTTTACACATCTGAATCTTTCTTCGATTCTTCTAAGTGTCTAGACATGCGCAGTAATAACCTTCTGACACTTCTCTTTTTAGGGAGATATCTATGCGCCGAGCACACATGCGCGCCATTCCCGCTCATGATAGGTGGATGTCTCCAGTCCCTCGGATTGGCCGAATGTCCGTTCCGTCTTAGAAATTAGGGGCTCGTATGTCTAGCCCTGTCTCTATTGGTCTCTTATGGATCCACGCCCACTGTCATGGCATCCCGAGGTTATAAGAAGGGCTGGCTGGTAACACGCTGCTAGTAGCCCCATTTGAACCCCTGAGGATGCTACGTTCATAGCGAAACATGTGTGGGGGGGGGGCTTCTTTTCATGTTTTAATTCAATGCTCCATTGGCAGTTAGCTACACTCTCTATCATATTCATACTAATACAGCGTTCTGCAGGCGCTGTTTCCATTGACACTTAGTACCGCACTGACCGAGTGCTTCATAGCAACGTGTCATGCAAATTCCTTAGTCAGTGAGTATTGGCTAACTTTTAAAGTGTGATTTTTTGTTTTGTCTATTTGTGTAATATCCAATAAAAGTTATATTTTAGCTTACACTATTGCAGCCAGCCGTAAATTAGGGCCTCTTTTTGCTTAATTGCAAATTACTTTAACATTTCTTGTGGTAATATAATGCCTGTCGGCTAGCAGGGTTTCCTATTGCTCTTGTAATTACCAGCCATTGGCCCCAGAATCCATATTGAGGCTCTAGGTGTGACTACGGTATTCATCTGGTCAAAATGACGGAACCCTTGCACTGAAACAATTGGCACCGGATCCATCACCATTGACATCAATAGTGATGGAAAGGGAAACCTACGGTTTCAGTTTGTGTCAGTCAGGGCTCCTTTCCAACAGAAAGCTCCAATGGAACGATGGAACGGAGCCCTGACACAGATGTGAACGAAACCTTACTATAAGCTTCCTGTTGTGTACCGCCTCGCTACTGTCCATGCAGCGAGCAGGTTACCCCCGCGTAAGTTCTTTCCAGAATACTCCACCGCCCAGGAGAAAGATGTGTACTCCTAAACGAGACATTTGCAAGTTTAATAAACGTCTTGTGCACTCGATAGCAGCTGGGTCCCTCGCTCCCCTCAAAATTTGCCAAGGCAACACCTCAGACCATACTAACACCAACTTGTAAAATAATTGCCAGAAACTATTCAAATCGGACTTCATCAAAGAAAGCAACTCACCCAACTTTACCTGACAATAGTCGTTCCCTCCAGCATGAACTACGATCACCACCAGCCCACAACATTCATGACTAGCAGACACAACCTGTGGCAGGACCTGCGACCAACGCATCCCACTTACCCCTCTCCAATGGAAATCTGCGGAGGAAATACCAAGGCACAAACCCCCCAGATGGTCAACAGCCTGACGCGCCACCCAATAAATGTACGAATGTCCAATCAGCCACACGCAGAAATAGGCTGTATCTAAAAAGGAAGAACATACATTGTAAGAAAAAAACAACCTTAACCCCTTAACAACATTCAACGTACTAGTACTCAAAAGTAGAAATTATGGGCAGCACAGCAGAACAAGATAAGCCTCCAGGGCCCAAATGGGTGCCAGACTCCAGGGAACCGAATTGTAGATCCCACAATGTCCAAACGAAAAGTAGAAAAGGGAGACAGCACTCCAAGCAGATGTTATCAGAAAAAATGTATATTTATTCTCCCATAAGTGCAAGAAACAGTCTAACGTTTCAGCTGCTCAGTGCAGCCTTTGTCAAGCTTTTCAAATGTCGGGGTGCTTTTTCTCCTTTATTCCTTGTAAAAATGTAATTTTCAATTTCACAGCATAATTCCACTAAATTCAGGAAAAAGCCTGTAGGGTCAAAATGTTCACTATACCCCTCAATAAATTCCTCCAGGGGTGTAATTTCCCAAATGGGGTCACTTTTGGGGGGTTTGCAATGATTTGGTCCCACAGGGGCTTTGCAAATGTGACATGGCACCCAAAAATCATTCCAGCATAATTTGAGCTCCAAAAGCCAAATGGCTCTCCTTCCTTTGTAAGTCCTGCCGTGCGTCTAAACAGCAGTTTATTACCACATATGGGGCATTGCCATGCTCAGAAGAGTTTGCTTTACAAATGTTGGGGTGCTTTTTCTCCTTTATTATAAAAATTGAAAAATCGAAGCTAAAAGTAAATTTTATTCGAAAAATCAAAGATTTTCATTTTCACAGCCTAATTCCACTAAATTCAGTAAAAAACCTGTGGGGTCAAAATGCTCACTATACTCCTCGATAAATTCCTTGAGGGCTGAAGTTTCCCAAATGGGGTCACTTTTTGGGGGTTTCCACTGTTTTTGTCCCTCAAGGGCTTTGCAAATGCGTCATGGCCCCGAAAACCATTCCAGCAAAACTTGAGCTCCAAAAGCCAAATGGTGCTCCTTCCCTTCTGAGCCCTGCCGTGTGTCTAAACATCAGTTTATTACCACATATGGGGTATTGCCGTAATCGGGAGAAATTGCTTTTCAAATGTTGGGGCACTTTTTCTCCTTTATGTCTTGTCAAAATTTAAAATTTCTACGTTTTATTGGAAAAAAATTAGATTTTTATATTTATGGCCCCTTTCCACTAAATTCAGCAAAAAAAAACCTGTGGGGTTAAAATGCACACTATACCCATTAATAAATTCATTTTTGTGGGTGTTTTGGCACCAGAAGACCTCTTCAAACCTGACATGGTGCTTAAAATATATTCTAGTAAAAATGAGAGCCCAAAATCTACTCAGTGCTCCATTGCTTCTGAGGCCTGTGCTTCAGTCCATTAGCACACTATGGCCAGATGTGGGATATTTCTAAAAATGTTAGAATCTGGGCAATAAATATGGAGTCGTATTACTCCTGTAAAATCTTCTGTTACAGAAAAAAATGTATTCAAGTGAAATTTCTTTAAAAAAAAAACATTTGTAAATTTCAGCTCAACTTTGCTTTCATTCCTGTGAAATGCCTAAAAAGTTAAGAAACTTTCTAAATGCTGTTTTGAATATTTTGAGGGTGCAGTTTCTAAAATGGGGTGCTTCATAGGGGTTTCTAATATATAGGCCGCTCAAAGCCACTTCAGACCTGAACTGGCCCCTAAAAACAGAGGCTTTTGAAATTTTCTTAAAAATTTGAGAAATTGCTGCTAAAGTTCTAAGCCTTGTTACTCCCTAGAAAAATAAAAGAATGTTCAAAAAACGATGCCAGCATAAAGTAAACATATGGGAAATGTTAACTAGTAACTATTCTGAAGGAGTGCATCCCAAATTCCGATGCATCCAAACCCAACTGTTGCAAATACGACTTAAAAACGTATTCAAATTGAAGAGGCGTGAGCGCCAAACCTTCTTCGTGCACAAAGAAAGACTGTCCCATGAACCACACTGCCACATAAGCAAGCAACAAATGGACTGGACATAGGCCGACCCAAGCAATCCAGAAATAGTCAACCATTCACCTTTTTTAAACTGATCCATCTTGGACTTGCAAACACAAAACTTAATCACCCCAAAAAGGACCACTACATCCTCTGCAGATAAACCTCCTGACCTCGTCCTGCTAAGAGCCACTAACTCACTTATCCTCAAAGCAGCAAGCAAAAGCCACTTAAAAAACTGCCTAAATAAGCAACACTCATAAGACACAGACTAACACAACCATATCTAATATCCTTTGTAGCAATGCAAATTAAACCGGACGCATCCTATCCCTACCAACCCGTTCTTTTGACCAACCTTTTAAAACTTGACCGACAATAAAAGGTTTTGTCACATCCCTGAAAAGCCACAATTTTAAGAATAAATGCTACGCCAGACATAGCCTTGCATGCCACGGCTGCCGAAGCACCCCTCTCATGCAAAACAACCAACAAATCTAATGTAATACGCACATGAACATCATCGGTGCCAGGAAAAAAAGAACCTGCCACACCAAGCCAGCAATGCCAAGACTTACTATGACTCACTCCCATGCCCGATGCCACAGAACTCTATATCAACTCTATATAAAAGATATAAGCTGTTTTGGACCACTTTCCATAGGTAAGCGGGGCAAGCTTCCGTGACTTCCTCCGCTCCTGGATGCAGAAGCCTGAAGAGATGAAGCTGTGAACGGGACAATGCATCAGCCAACACATTATAAACGCCTTAAACCAGATATTGAACTGTAGACAGCGCAATACCAACTGACGTAATAGAGCCAAAACCAGAAGGGATCCAGGAGACAAACTATTCACCACCCGAACCACTGCCATGTTGTCAGTCCACAAACGAAACCTCCTGTTAGCCATACATTACCCCCACAGATCCACAGCAATGAAAATTGGAAATAATTCTAAAAGCGTCATATTTTTGGTGGGACCCAAATGAAACCACTCAGCCAGCCAAGGATTCCTGCACCAACGAAAATCAAAAATTGCACCAAAACCAATGCTTCCCGCACCATCCGTAAACAACTGTAAGTTGTCATTCGATACTTCCTCCGATTGCCACATGGTTCTACCTTTAGAAGTTTGTAGAAAATGTGCCATACCTTAAAATCTTCTTTCATTGACTTCATCACTCTAATATAATGATCAGGCCTCAAAGCTCCCTTCGTCGTCAGCGACAGTCATCTAGAATAAACTCTATCTATAGGTATTACTCGCAAAAATCATTAAACCAAGCAATGACTGTAGCTGATGCAATTTGACCTTTTTTGATACCAAAAACGAAACTATCAAAGAAGTCATACGTGCCAACTTCTCTTCCAACTTCTCTCCCATCCAAAACTATCTCGACTGTATCAGTTTCGATTCCTAGAAAAGGCAGTCACATCCCCGGACCCTCTGCCATTTCCTCAGAAATAGGCACACCAATCTGCAACATCAACTTATGAAAATGATATAACAAATAATTACAAACATTTGAATCCCTCGGGTCAACAAACAAAAAATCATCCAGATAATGTATAACGGAGGAAAAACCAGAGTCAAAATGAACCATCCATCCTAGAAAACTGCTGAAGGTCTCAAAAGTAGCTACAAGAAATAGAGCAGCCCATCAGCAAACACATATCTACGTAAAACGATTCATGCAAACGACAGCCAAGAAGATAAAAACAACTTGCATGCACTAGCAACAGTCGAAAGCCTGATTCTTTGTCGGACTTAACTAACAAGGCTTCTTCACCAGCTTTTCTAACCAAAACAACCGCCTCATCAAATGAAGTGTATGACAATGCCACCTCCGCCTTGGAAATACCATCATTGATCGACTCCCCTGTAGAAAAAAAAGACAGATGATGAATCATCCGAAATTTCCCAGAATCTTTTTTTGGGGACCATTTCAAGTGGGGACACCCTAAGATTAGGCAGCGGTTGGGTTCAAAAAAGGGGCCTGCCATCTGCCCTAAACTAACTTCTTTTTGCAGTTTTTCCCTAGCAACCTCCTACATTAGCCTTCACTGATTTTAAGATATCTGACCAAATAAAAACCGCAGTCTGAACATGCGGGATATAAATCCATCACTGAGGAACTCTGCTTCCTGCCTCCAGGGGTTCTGATCTAATTATGCCTGCATCGCATCTATGCCGGGAACACCCAGTTTTGCAGGTTATTTTGTTCTGCGGAAGCAAAGCAGGGCCGAATGGGTACCAGCGCAAATGGAGCACTCATGCCGGAACTTGCATAAAACAAAGAATCGGCAATGACCCTCATTGAACAATCAACATGCTACGTTCGGACGCTCAGCCGCTGTAGGAGAGGGTTTCCAACGAATCGCCAGGAAAGGGTCGTGCCGATTTTTGGGCTAAAATCAACCAGACATCAGTTGCCTTTCACGCCCAGCTAACGCTCGGCGACAAAGCCAACCGACACTTGTCATAACGCCACCATGTCGCACCACCGTGCAGTTAGTGGGCGCTAAATATTTTGTCCAATTACACAAAAAGTTCAGTACCTCTCAGGAAAATTCTGACAGATAACAGGAGAAAGAACAGCAAAACCTTATATCACGGTTCTCACTGGTTTGTTTGTGGATCCTCTGTGTCGTCTGGGAGATGATGCTTGTAACCCAGGGCAACGCTTGGTACAGCAGGTTTAGAGGCAGTCAGATGAATAGGCCAGAAGTAAGGACAGGCAGCAGACATCATTACGGGTATAGATAGCAATAGGTCAAGGCAGGCAAGGATAGTACAAGTTCAGGCAGAGGTCACAATGGGAAATCCAGACTAAGGCAGAAGGCAAGGTAACAGGGAAAACTGGGGTACAGGGAAGCTCACAGGGATAACTTGGTTGAACAAGCAAAGATCAGAGGGAGGCGGGTCCTTAAATAGGAAGTCTTAGGATTTTGACACACGCCGGTCCTATAAGAAGGGAAGAGTCAGCGCGTGTGCCCTCTAGTGGTTGCAGCCGCACATAATGGATGATGGCCATGGAGGGAGGTGAGAGATGCAGTTACCTGACGAGGCCCAGAGACTGCAGAGCGTCCGGATCGGGTGAGTGAAACTCGGGACAAGCATGAGGGAATGGAGGGTGCAGGAACCAGAGCAGATGCGCACATGCACACGATGAGTCTGAATATTAGGAGAAAAGATCAAAATGTCATCTAAGTATACCACCACACAGCTGTACAATAGATCTCGAAAAATGTCATTAACAGAGGCCTAGAAAACCGCAGGAGCATTACAAAATCCAAAGGGCATGACGAGGTATTCAATATGCCCATCACGAGTGTTGAACGCGGTTTTCCACTCGTCTCCCTCGCGGATACGGATGAGATTATAAGCTCCACGAAGGTCTAGTTTGGTGAAAATTCTCGCCCCCTGTAAGCGGTCAAAGAGTTCAGAGATCAACGGTAACAGGTACTTGTTTTTTAACATGATAATATTCAACCCACAGTAATCAATGCAAGGACGCAGGGAGACATCTTTTTTCCCCACCAAGAAAAACCCTGCGCCAGCAGGAGAGGAGGACTTACGGATGAATCCTCTATCCAGATTCTCTTGGATATACCTAGACATGGCCTCCATCTCGGGCAATGACAGGGGATAGACTCTACCTCTGGGAGGTGTGGCGTTGGGAACCAGGTCTATGGCACAGTCATATGGCCTGTGAGGTGGCAGCAATTCAGCTTGTTGTTTACAGAAAACATCAGAGAAGCTTTTATATGAAGTAGGAAGTCCTGCTGAGTTAGGTTCAGTAGACTGAGGCATGGATGGGCGAATAGTTTGTAGACAATGTTGGTGACAGAAGTCACTCCAGCAGGTAATTTGACCTCCAGTCCAGTCAATAACAGGAGAGTATTTCTGCAACCACGGTAGACCCAGTAGCAAAGGGTTCAGAGAGTTCTTTCAAACGTAGAAGGAGATACGTTCCTGGTGCAGCGCCCCTGTTAACATGAAAATGGGCTAGGTGACAAGATAGATAGTCTCCTGTAGAAGCCTCCCATCCACAGAAGCAATGGACAAAGGTTGAGTTAGTTCTTGAACTGGGATTTTGTAGTGATTAACCAGGGACTGGCACAGGAAATTCCCAGCAGATCCGGAATCTAGAAAGACTTGAACGCAGAAAGTGGTTCCAGCAAAGGACAGTTTTGCCGGTATGGTCATCTTTTGAGAGGGTGGTACTCCACCTACGGTAGCCTCTCCTACTTGCCCTAGGCATTGGAGTTTTCCGGCCTCACTGGACAGTCCTTGAGGAAGTGCGTTTTACCACCACAATACAAACATAAATTCAACTTGCGTCTATTCTGGCGTGAGTCTTGTTCTCTCCACCTGCAAGGGTTCATCCGACCGAGAGGAAGATGAGGCAAGAAGAAGCCTTTGGAAGGTTGGTGCCAACCGTGATGTCCGATTGCAGAGAGCAGATTCTTGTTGTCTCTCGCGGAAACGTATAACAATCCGATTGCCAAGAGTGATCAAGTCATCCAAGGATGGTGGAAGGTCTCGGCCAGCAAGTTCATCCTTGATTCAGCCCGCCAGACCCTCCCAGAAGGTAGATACCAATGCCTCGTTATTCCACTGGAGTTCTGTAGCCAGGGTGCGAAATTGAATGGCGTATTGGACAACAGTGGAGGTTCCTTGCTCGAGCTTGAGAAGAGAGGAAGCTGCTGAAGACGCTCGACCCAGTTCTTCAAACACCTTTTTAAATGTGGAGAGAAAGTTCTGAATATCATACATTATGGGGTCGTCTCTCTCCTACAAGGGCGATGCCCAAGCCAGCGCTTCGCCAGAAAGCAGAGACAGGATGTAGGACACCTTAGCCCGGTCTGAGGAAAAATGATGTGCCATGACCTCAAAATGGATGTTGCATTGATTAACAAATCGCCTGCAGGTTTTGGGGTTACCCTCATAGCGGGCAGGCGTAGGTAAATGTAGTCCTGGACTGTAGACAGGAGCTTGCTGTGGTGGTGGCTGTAACGGAGGCTCCGGAGGCGCTAGTTCGTTCAAACGAGTGGACACATTTTGCAGAAGCTGGAAAAGCTGGTCTTGGCGGACTCTTTGTCTGGAAAGTTCCTGAGCCATATCAGCCGAATCAGGCAGGGCTGTGTCAAGAGGATCCATGGCTTGTTCAAACTATCACGGTTCTCACCGGTTTGTTTGTGGATCCTCTGTGTCATCTGGGAGATGGTGCTTGTAACCCAAGGTAACGCTTGGCACAGCAGGTTTAGAGGCAGTCAGATGAATAGGCCAGAAGCAGACGTCGTTACGGGTATGGATAGCAATAAGTCAAGGCAGGCAGCAGGCAAGGATAGTACAAGTTCAGGCAGAGGTCACAACGGGAAATCCAGACAAAGGCAGAAGGCAAGGTAACAGGGAAAACTGGGGTACAGGGAAGCTCACAGGGATAACTTGGTTGAACAAGCAAAGATCAGAGGGAGCCGGGTCCTTAAAAAGGAAGTCTTAGGATTTTGACACATGCCAGCCCTATAAGAAGGGAAGAGTCAGCGCGTGCGCCCTCTAGTGGCTGCAGCACATAGTGGATGATGGCCATGGAGGGAGGTGAGAGATGCAGTTACCTGACGATGCCCAGAGCCTGCAGAGCGTCCGGATCGGGTGAGTGGAGCTCAGGACGAGCATGAGGGAATGGAGGGTGCAGGAACCGGAGCAGAGGCCATGGAAGCAGCGGGGAACTGCGCGACAGCCGTTACACCTTGTAACCAATTGCCAAACGTATTTGCCACTTTTGGCTTTTTATCCGCCCCCTGCTCAAACTATCTCTCTTTATCGACTGTCACCATATCAACAGAAAGTAAAGACCGAAAGTTAAACCAGGGACCACAGACTTCTTGGGCTGGGAGACCAAACCCCCCCCCCCCCGCCCGAGGAAGAAATTGAACCACCTTTCATACATGATAACACAGAATGTAAAACTGACACTAACTCATTATTGTCCTGGGTGGATGAAAGTTTAGTGGACAATGCCTTCAGGTACGTGGACTCACCCGCATCATGTGTTCCTGAAATACTCCCTGCCCGCTCTTGATCTCCCCTCACAGGTAAGGCCGAGCAGAAGGCAGCCGCAACAGCCCGCCTAGCAGCAGAGGAGTCTTAACGTCGCACTTGATTAGCCGAAACTATAGAAGGGCGTAATTTCCTGCAAGCAGACTGCGTACCAGCTAGGCGGGTAGGCCGCCAGCTGGACACTACCGCCAAGGGGGGTTGGGTGGGGGGGAATACAGTCAGGGGAAGAAGCCGAGTGGTCCTGCACTCCGCTCTACCTACTACCGTGCATCTGAGAGGCCTACCTCTCCCTTCTACTAAAGTAGCACCTGCAGGCACCGCTGCACTTGGACAGCAGCGCACCAGCATGCCTTCAAGCCAAGAGGAACCTTACTTCGCCAGCCACTCCAAAACCTGGTACTCCAGAGTATCCATCTTCATTCTGTTCTTCACACAAACGCAGGTAGAAGGTGAGAGACTGTCCCCAGGATATTCCACTGTACTTAAGCTAAACTAGCCCCCCTTTACCTAATCAGTCTTAACCAATAAAGCTTCGAGCCATTTTCCCGCTTAACTAGCTCCTTCCTACTTCCCATACCCTGCAGTCCTAGGCCCTTTCTGTAACCCATTTAGTGCCCATAATACTACTGTTAGAGTGAGATTATAATGTCCAGGTAGCCATGTAGTTTATACTGTAGAAATCTATAAAATACCCCTTAAAATATGAACACAGAGCAAATTCTAATCTGCTCATTTTGTCTATTGTCTTATTTTTATGTATCCATACTAAACCAACATTTGAATCTGAAAAACCTGTAGTAGTCCTCCAGGTAAGGGCCTGTTCACATCACCGTCAGATTTCATTGGGGTTTTTTGCTCATCCATTCCATTAGAGGAACAGATGAACGGAAAGCCGAATGGAAACAATACTGTAGTTGACTATGCTATTGGTTCCGTTGAAAAAACTGAAACTTTACGGAATGGAAACAAACGGAAACCAACTGCAACGGAAGCATTACCATTGAAATCAATGGTAATGCGAACGGAAGCTATGGTTTCCGTTCGGCTTTCCGTTCATCTGTTCCTCTGATGGAATGGATGTACGGAAACCCCAAACGAAACACGACAGTGATGTGAACAGGCCCTTAGATATCCCTTGGTGTATGCTTTACAAACAGAATTTCTAATTTGCATGTGTAATGATACATATACAGGTGATCCCTTCTGAATTTATGTCTGCTACAAAAATCCATTACAAATATAATGTAATTCAGAGAAACATAATAATCAATTTGCAGGTACGTATTACTGGTGTGACGTTCACCATCTGCTGTCAGGAACCAACCACTTATTGTATTATTAGGATTTCATGCTTGTGGGAACGGAGATAAATGGACATTTGTAGCTGAAAGATAAAGTAGGGGGATTGCATCATAAAATTTATCCAGAATGGTCAAAGTTCAAGAGTTTGTGTTAGACAACAATTTTTTAACATAGAACTGAACATTTCTACAGTTTATGTGCTCTGTGCAGTATCAGTTGTAGGGGATCTGATTTCAGAATTGATTTTGCACTATTCCCAGTTTGATGATTGTTAGAAGTCTAAAGAACCTTGTTCTTCCATATGAATTTCAGTATTTGCTTGTAAAACGATTTTTTTTTTAATTCTATATGTTTTTAATTGAAGAAATAAAAAGATGTAATAGTTGTTTCAACATGTATTATGTAAATAATCTCTATGCCTCTCTACACTTTCCTGTAGGTATAATCATTCCTGCAGGTGGTGCTCAACTACTGCCTCTCCTGAGAATCCCAGTGTCCCTGGGTTCACTCCGAAAAGTGACATGTGTAATAGCTGTGTGTACATATGTACACAGTAAATACATATATTATATACACAGGGTGTTTTTTTTTTTGTGTCCATACATTTTGATTGCAGGTTAATGCAGGAATAAATGCTTTCCTGTGCACAATACATATGGAAAAGCAAAATACTTCTGCTTGAAGTTGGCCATAAACATAATGGCAATCATTAATGGGGTACCACACTAATATTATATGTGCTTACAAAGTGTGAGCATGAAAAGTGTTCCCCTTTATAATATACTTTAAGGTTACAATTTTGATGTTGAGATCAGCTACAAAGTGCACTATGAGTGTTAGGAGGAAGCAATACAGAGCTCAGGCTTTTCCATATGAATGGCTGCAAGGATGAGTTTACTTACATTGAGTTCTGTGGAAGCAGACTCACCCCTTAGACACAATGTCACAGTGCCATGCCATGATTGTCTGAAATAGTCATGTAAAGTGATATTTCAATGGACATTAAGTCGCTACCCTGTGTTTTAAACAGAAGCCTGGAGCAGGTGACACAGCAGGCCATGATAATGGAAAGTATATTTAAAAGATTTTTATTTTCCGCCAATCTCGGAAAACACTTGTAATGTGCAGAACCCCTTTTTCAAACACTAACATTTAATAATAATACTAAAGGACAATTGATAAAAGTTTGATTAATTGGTTGGTAAAAGTATAGGACCTGCTTCAAATTTGTCCAGGTTCTTAATGATAAATACATGTTTTTATATTCCTTTTACATATTGACAGATACTGAAATGCTGGCAAGAGCAGGGGCATATCTTCACAGCCTTTATATTATAGAATAACCATTTAATGGCATGGCCTGAAAAACAGCCAAAAGGCGAAACCTAGAATTGGACTGTTCTGGTGTGCTGCATGATTTTATTATGACAATCTCTATGGATACCTTGGAGTAGAATAACAGAGGTTTACAAATGTTGGACATTGCGATATTGTGCTGTTCTTTTTACCCTGCAGGGGTAAGAAATGTAGTTTATATATATATATGTGTGACCTTTATTCACGGTTCTGGATGTTTTTTCCACCTGCACCATCCAAGTGAACTGGTTCTCATGGCGCTCCTTCCATCTTGCCAGGTACTCAGTACTCATGTACAGTACATAGCATTACTACGGAACCATGCATAATGCTTTGGGTCTGTACTGTACCTATAGGGAAGCGGTGTGCCACTGTACAGGCATGTGCATGGACTGTTAGGGCTACTACCATAGTTTGTATTGAGGCACTAAACGGATATTCTATAGGGATTATAGTAATCATTTTTTGATATTTTTTTTTAAATAGAATATAAAATGCTTGGATTTTCGAAAGAATGTTATAGTTCACTGAAAATCCTTCAAGCAATATGCAAAAAATGTACACTCGGACTGTGGTTCAATTTGTAATGGAACTATTACAGTGAAACAAAAATGTACCCTACTGCAGACATTATTGCGCTGTGGTCAACACTTTTGACATTACTAAATAATTTCTGGCACAAGATAATTGAAATCGTTAATAACGCAACTATATATGTGTCATGGTTTACAAAACTGTCACAGCCCCATTTTTTTTCCATAGCTCCTCATTGTCTTGATCATGTGTCTATAATATTTGAGTAATTCTGCTATCAAAATAATAATTTCTTAACTTTGATAATATTTTATACTACTTGGCCAAGAAGAGGCCACCACAGAAGTAACTTTAGAAGAATTCCAAGACATCCAGTATTGTAACAGATTGTGTCTCAATCCAGTTAATAGGTCAAGTTTGCTAACTTGACATATTAAATGTGTATGCCTTGTACATTACCAGGATTTAAGAAGAAATTAGCTTTGACAAAGTGTTCAAAAGTTTATAGACTATGAGCTCTCAAGGGTTATTCCCAGAATCGATAATTATCACCTGTCCACACAGCAGGTTATAATTGTCTGATCGCTAAAGACCCCACTACTGGGACCAGCACCGGTCTTGAACTCCCTATTCCTCCTTACTGTTTGACGGCAGTGAGAAGGACATTAAATGGAGCAGTGGTCGAGCATGCGCGCTGCCGCTACATTCAAAGTCTTCGGGAATGGTGGAAATAGACCACTACAGCACTTGTCTGTTTTCATCAATCCCATAGACACTAAATGGAGTGGCAATCTCATGCTCAACCGTCGCTCTATTTAATGTCCTCCTCACTGTAGGGGATTCAGTGAGAAGGAAAAGGGGGTTCGGGACCCCAATAGTGGGGCCTCCAGTTATCAGACATATCACCTATTCTGTGGATAGGTGATCATTGCCGATTTTAAGAAGACGATTTTAACCCCTTAATACCAAAGGTGAAGAGCAATTTTCGCAGTTTTGCTCTTCACAGATGTAACGCAGTATAACTCTGTTTTGCACTGTTTTCTTGGGACATGTAGTGCTTCCTTTTTGTGGTATATATGTATAGGTAACATTTTTGTTACTTTTTTATAGCCGTGGAACGACAGAGAAAAAAGAAAAAATTAGATTTTTCATCATTTAAAATGTAACAGTTTGAAAATAAAAGTAATTTTATCATACAAATGTATTGAAATATATTTTTTCATTTATCCTGATCATAAGGACACCTGACTTGGAGGTGAAGTTTATTTTTTTTGACCAGAAATATAGTATAAAACACAAGTGCCCCTTTTTTCAATTGCGCACTAAAATGTCTTAATTTAGTTTTTTACACCATGGTATTAATGTATGGGTAATCGACTTGAAGTCCAATAAATAATGGTAAAAAAAACATTGTGTTCTAAATACTAGACACACTAAAGTCTATTTCTAGCGGTTCAATATCCGTTTTAACCCTTCACACTTTTTACAGAATTTGTCCAAACTTGGGCCAAAATAATGTAAATTGCTTTTTTTTTTACAAAAGTGTCACTTTTCTTAAGCCATTTTGAAACACCATATGACATACTGGTAAAAGTGACACCTTTCCACATTCTGCTACTTCTCCAGTGTACGGCGATACCAAATATGTGTGTCTAATCTATTATATGGACCCGTTATAGGGCATATCATAGAAGGAGTCCATTTTGGCTTTTGGAGGCCTGTCACACCAGAATTAATTTTAGTTCACCAGCATTTTGCCATAGTACTGGAGTGGCAGACTGTCAGAATTTACCAAAAATGACCATGATACGAAAAAATACACACCTCAAATTCTATTTCTAGCGGTTCAATTTTTGTTTTAACCCTTCACACTTTACAGAATTTGTCCAAACTTGGGCCAAAAAAATGTAAATTGCATTTTTTTTTACAAAAGTGTCACTTTTCTTAGGCCATTTCAAAACACCATATGACATACTGGTAAAAGTTACACCTTTCCACACTCTGCTACTTCTCCCGTGTACGGGAATACCAAATATGTGTGTCTAATCTATAATACGGACCTGTTACAGGGCATATCATAGAAGGAGTCCATTTTGGCTTTTGGAGGCCTTTTACGCCAGAGCTGATTTTAGGGAACCACGTTATATTTGCCGTGGTACTGCAGGTCATTTTGACAAGTATAAATGTCCTGCTAATATTCATCTAGGGGTATAGTGAGTATTTTTAATAGGTGGAAAGAAATAAAAAATAGGTTTTTCCAGAAAATACAGTATTGCTGCATTTTTACAGTGAAACATTATCCAATAAGCAACCCTCCCTTTTGGTTCTCCCTACAAAAACAGTGTGAAAGTAAATGAGTTAATAATGTGGGTAATATCACGGTCTTTGCCTTCATAGGTTCTAAAGGCAGATGTGTAGCCTGTACCGCTCTCACAGAGCTTGTAGATTTTAACCCCATATTTTGCTCTCTTTGAGGGGATGTACTGGTGGAATGAGAGCCTGCCTTTGTAACTCATCAGCGATTCATCTACAGCTAGTTTTTTTTCGGGGTTGTACATCGGAATAAATGACTCCTCCAAAATTTTTATCAGGGGCCTTATTTTATACAGGCAGTCACGGCCTGGATCACTAGGGGGGGGGCGGCTGGTGATTGTCGTTAAAATGAAGGAAGCGCATTAGCACCTCATATCTGCTTCGCTTCTGGTCATAACGGCTGGAGAAACAGGTGTGGCATGTGTAGGGCTTGTTGCCCAATATGACCGGATTGAGGGCTTTTTCACTAACCCCATGTTGAGGATGAGCCACAAAAATGTTTAAGTTTGCCAGTATTTGTGGGGTGCCACTCCTTTGCATAGGAGGACGTTGGCTTTTCAGCAAAGAATTGGCGAGCATACAGATTGGTTTAGGTTAACAACCAGCTCCAATAGTTCATCTGTAATTAATATTTTTTTTAAATCGAGGGCTGTAAAATTTTCCACATTAATATTTATCCCTGGTGTGGCAATAAATTCTGGGATATTAGGGGAAAATGACTCTGTGGGGACCCACTCAATATATTCTGGGGGAATAGAGTGGGCCGTGTTTTGTGGTACTTCTGCGACATGCCCTGTGCTTGTGGACTCTGCAGCGACACTTGAACTGCAGAAAGCGTATCACTGTCGTCGCTATCACTGGTAGAATACATTTGTACCTCGGATGCGGTTTCTGTATCGCTTTCATCAGAGTCAGAAATTAACATGGCGTATGCCTCTTCCACAGTGAACCTTCTATGGGCCATTGTAATTACACACACGTACGACAAAGATTGTAACCAGACGCACACGCAGACAAATTTTATGATTTTTTCGTAACTTTTTTTTTTTCACAGACAAAAATACACGGACGGCACAAAAGCACGCTCCACAAAAAACTGATGTCGAACAAACACGTAGACTATAAAACTTCTTTTTTTACATATATTTTTTTTTTACTTTTTTTTTTTGCACAAATAAAATACAGACGTCACACACGTACGCTACACAAAAACCCTATGCTAACCCTAGACCAAACCTAGGCTGACCCTAGACTAACTCTAGAATAGAATCTAGAATAACCCTAGACTAACCCTAAAGGCACGTTCACACGTGGCAAAATTGCTGTGGAATTCACTGTCTGTGGCGGAGAAGAAGCGGAATTTCACTGCGGATTTCAGCCTTTGCAATGCAAAAACTGAAATCTGTGGCAAGTCCGCTGTCTTTTCTGCAACATCTGAATTACCTGTCAAATATGCAAATGTTGGTGCAGATTCGTTGCGTAATTGCCCCAAATCTGCACCAACATTTGCAGCAGAAAAACTCCGCCACGTGTGAACGTGCCCTAAGGTTAACCCTCGCCTAGGTATACAATTGAAGTTTATATAAATTTTATATATTAGATTTATTGTAATTTTGTGTCTTTGGTCTCACAGTAAAATTCTCTCTCTGTCTCTTCTCATACAAAGTAACAAGTGTGAGGAGAGACAGAGAGACAGGTAGGAGAAACACTTCGTTTTTCATTTTGTGATCACTGTGAATGGTTCTCACAGTGATCACATGAACGGAGACCACTGTTATTGGTCTCCGATCATCACTCTAAAGCCAAGGCTGTTGCTAACAGCGTTGTCTTCAGAGGCAGATTACCTGATGACCCGGAAAACCGCTCTGATGCGACTCCCTCCCAAACCACTCAGATGCGGCACTTGCTATTGAGTGCCGCATCTGAGGGGTTAAATACGATCGGAGACCACTGCTAGTGGTCTCCGATTGTTGCCCTGAAGCCCGAGGCTGTTACCAGCAGCCCGGACTTCAGGAGATCCCCAAAACCGCTCCGATGTGGCCCCTTCCCTCCCAAACCACTCAGATGCGGCACTTGCTATTCAGCACCGCATCTGAGGGGTTAAAAATGATCGGAGACCACTGCTAGTGGTCTCCGATCATTGCCCTGAAGCCCGAGGCTGCTACTAACAGCCCGGTCTTCAAGAGATCCCGGCACAATGGCAGAAAAGTTCTTCTGAAGTGCCGACGTGAAAATCCGACACTTCAGAAGAACTACCCTAAACGACCGACATAAAAACACTATACGCCGGTCGTTAAGGGGTTAAAGGATTAAAATTTTATATATATATATATATATATATATATATATATATATATATATATTGTTTACTTTCAAACTATTTATTCAACAAGTTAGTTGGGTGGATTACATATATAGAGTGCGTTTGTGTGGGAGCTATTTTTAAAGTTCAATTCATCCATCTGACATTACTGGTAAATGGTTACATGCTATGATCATTTGACTACTTTGTCCATAGCCTCGGGTCTCCTGTGTATGCATATGTGTGCGTATTAAACAGGACCTGTGAGATACTACGAAGACCCTAGTAGTTGGCAGGTATATGAATGAATCAAGGAACTGATGTTCCTGTGGCACAGTGAAAACACAATTTCCCAACTACTAACTGAAAAATTAATAAAATATAACTTTTATTGATGTACTTATAAAATGTCCAAAGGAAAGACAGGCAACATGCGCAATAGATTAAAATTTATAGCTAAAGACAGCTAGCACAAGCTCTATGTGAACAGTGCCTTCACTGTGGCAGGATTAAGTATCGTAGATACAGGAGTGTAGCTGCTGCGTTCCGCAGCTGCAGACTGCTGAACGTTCGCTAGTGGTGTGACGATTGATTAATGTGTAGAGGCTAGCCTGTCATAGCTGTTAAAATTGTAATAGAGCCCCCCCCCCCCCCCCGACATGTTTCGCTGTAAACACAGCGTCCTCAGGGGATCAAAACGGGGCTAGTGAGCGCGCGTTCAAATTCCTCTTGCTTTAAAGCTATTAAAGAGGACCTGTCACTAGATCATTTTGAAATGATCTGAAATAAAGCGTTGTAATCAGGGAGATAGCACTAGTTAACCAGTTCAACATATATGACCTAGGAACAGGTCCTCTTTAATAAAACCATAGACAATTATAGGATGTGGCCACTCCCCAGTGATGTATGATGGAGAAACTGTACATATGAAAACAATATAGCTACAGATACTGGCATTGCTGATTTACTGTTTGTTCCAGCCAAACGCGTTCTCCTTAATTATTGAGTAAACCAAAGTACTGGCACAATTGAAAAGTGACAACTCCATATCTCAGGACATGGGAATACCAAAAGGAGTCTATTATATCCTTTGATGCAGAAAAAGCTTTTGACTATGTGTCCTGGGATTGACTTTTCTTAGTTCGGCAGAGATTTGGGCTGGAATGAGCCTTTAAGGAATTTCTAAGAGAGATATATAGAGACCCAAAGGCTAAAATATGTATAGCCGGCTCTATGTCTGAACCCTTTAGGTTGAGTAGGGGCTCCAAGAAGGGAACCCTTTGTCTCCTCTCGTGTTCGATATGGCAATTGTGCCACTGGAATTAGCCCTTTTAAATGATCAAAAAATTAAGGGGATTAATATAGGGAGTGAGGAAGTTCAACTCTCATATTTTGCAGATTTAGTCTTATACCTAGATAACATTTAGAACATTATTGAAAATATAGTTACTACCTTAACTCCTTTTAATAAAAATTAACAAGGTGGTCAGGCCTCCCTTTGATCATCTTTGGTAGAATGCATTCTTTAAAAATTAATGTATTTAATGCAGGTTTTGCCCTTTTTGATTAAACACATTCTCTAGGTTCGTATGGAGAAACAAGCTGAAAGCAAAAATAAAATAATTTATGAACCTACAGATAAAAGGTTTACTGGTCTGCCTAATATTAGACATTATAACAATATTAGATATAACATTGTGTATTTAATTAGATATATAAAAGAATTGAGAACACATTCATCTTATCTTACTTATCGATAATTAGAACAAGCTTTAGCCTGAGTAAGGTTTTCCGCTATGAAAAACTACAGTACCAAAAGTTAAATGGACAAGAGGAGATAGTAATCTTTAGAGACACTATAATAACCTGGAGAATAATATGTAAGGCTAAGTTCACAGTTTAGGTCTCTTCCGTCAGAGGAAGAGATGACCGAAACTGCACTTTTGCTTCCATGAAAAAAACGGAAACCTAGCGGGACAGAGGCAAATGGAATCCAACTGAAACAAAAGAATTACCATAGAAATCTATGGTAATTCAAACGGAAGCGATGCTTTCCGTTTGGATTTTCGGTCAGCTCTTCCTCTAACGGAAGAGACCTAAACGAGAGACAATGCTAGTGTGAACTTAGCCTTAACTATATAACATACAAATTCACTTGGAAATTGATATAAATATTTATACTTATCCAGGGTTGAATCAAATAATAGATATGAAAATAGCAGTGGTATGATAGTGGTGCAAGGACACTGAAGAACTTATTGGATAACTATTAGAGCTAATAGGAGACAACGCATACGTTCTTCTGATATCAAAATATAATCTTCCTGTATTATGCGAGGGTGAGAAGTTTTCTCAAATTATTGATTAAGAAAACCCAGAAGAGATCTGAGTCATTATAACCAATAAAATTGTATGATCCTATGGAAATGACCCAGAAAAAAAAAAGATTTCTACTATTTACTTTCACTTACTCTAGGATATTCTAGAAAACTATGAAAGTAACCTTGTTAGGTTCTAAAAAAGAATAACAAAATGGTCAGAGAAGAAAGGGGTTGTCTGGTCATGGGGCGGTTTTTCACACTGATGACCTATCCATAGGATAGGTCATCAGTATATGATTGGTTCGGGTCTAACACCCAGACCCCGCACCGATCAGCTGTTCCGATCAGCTGGGTCATCAGTATGAAAAACCGCCCCATAAACAGACAACCCCATTAAACATGGAATAAAGGTCAGAATGACTCAATGGAAATCCTCAATACCACCTACATACGCAGATTTGATCAGAGTCCTTAGAAAGCTAAAAATAGTTGAATCAATACAGTGAAAAAAAATCTAAAATAAAGAGAACAAGATTTTATAAAAGATAGGCAAGAGAAAGTGTTCTTGGCTGTAGAAATTAGACCCAACCTGGAACCTTTTTCAGTTTAAACAACTAGAATATTTTTGACATCATAGATTTAATGTAATGTGAGTTTGGTTAAGGGGCCATGTTGGCCTAATTCCTTATATACTTGTATTATTGTATTTCGATTTATGGGACTCTGCGAGTCTGTATTTTTGTTACTTTCTCAAACAAAAAATGTAAGAAAACCTGTTCAATAAAAATCTATTGAAATGAAAACAGCTAGAATCAAGAATATTGTATGCCTCAGGGACTGTGGGGTAGATGAGGTTTGGGAGGGGATAACGGGGATAAAGGGATATTGTTATAGACAGACCAATAAGTAAGAACTACTAATATTTTAAAGAAATCTGTATATTTCTTCTTCTTTTCCTGTATCTCCCTTTTCAGATTACCAGAAGCTTCCATTGGCAGTTGTAAAGAAGATATAAACGTCTTTATTTGGCAGGATTATTCTAGAGAGGGGTGAACAAGATTGCACAGATATCTAAGCCATATAAATCATTGAGAAGTAAGGGAAAATGTTATTGTCTGTCAGAGGTGGACGGGGGGAAGAAGTAGAGGAAGGTCCAGCCGTGACAAGGAGAAGCCAAGTTGTTAAGGATCTGCCAGGCACAACTTCTGTATCCACGCCCATAGGTAATCAGTCTGCACCTGCTTCTATGTCTGTGAGACTGACTCCATCTTCCACCACTCAGGATGGCAGGCTTAGGAGTGGGAGAGCCAATCACAAGCCATATATCTTCTCTGCTGGTTTCCTGGCCCTGCTGCAGCTTCTTGAACTACTGACCCTCTGCTTGAAATTGACCTTGGCTTTACTGACCACTCTTCTGCTCTGCGTATTGTACCTCGCTCATCTCCTGGTTTGACTCGGCTCGTTCACCTCGCTTGTTGCTCACGGTGTTCCCGTGGGCAACTCCCCTATTTCCCCGGCTTCTTTGTACCCTTGTCTGTTTGTCTGTCGTGCACCTATTGAGTGTAGGGACCGTCGCCCAGTTGTACCCCATCGCCTAGGGCGGGTCGTTGCAAGTAGGCAGGGACTGAGTGGCGGGTAGATTAGGGCTCACCTGTCTGTCTCCCTACCCCAACATTACACAAGTAGTGTAGAAAAGAATCCTTGAAGCAACACAGAGGAATGAACCATGAAGAAAAACTTTCCCTCAAACAAGCCAATAGGATCTGACCATTTTAAAGTGCAGTGACTGACTCAAGTGACTTATATCCCCATCGATTGCGTACAGATTCTGCTGAAAGTCTTAAGGCCCTTTTACACTGGCCAATTATCGGACAAATGAGCATCCATAGAACGCCCGTTGCCGATAATTGCCCTGTGTAAAGAGGGCAGCGATCAGCAGATGAACGAGAAAACGCTTGTTTATCTGCTGATCATATCGTTTTAAATGTTAAAAATATTCTCGTTGTAGGCAGCACATCTCCCTGTGTAAACAGGGAGACGTGCTGCCGACATGATACTAATGTATGAGAACGAGCGATTGGAGTAACAAGCACTCGTCCCCAAACTAGTTTCTTGTCTCGTTGATCAGTGCTCATTGCACTAGCCAAAATTGGGCGATGTAAAAGTACCCTGTCAATTAAACAGGAAGGACTGACTGTTTAATGGTATAATCTATGGGGCTACACCAACCAAATACGCATAACAATTACATGACAGAGATCAATGTGCAATCAATAGTTATAGTCTTAAGAAAATGCCAGAGGAGGTTTGGAACTCTGCAATAATTGAGTCGGCAGAGCGTTGGTGACTTTTATGCACTATACACCTCAGCACTTGGCAATCTTGCTCTGTAACTTTACGTGGTTTGCCACTTCGTGGCTGAGTTGCTGTGGTTAGTAAACGCTTCCACTTTGCAATAATACCAATCACAGTTGATCATGGAATATCTAGGAGGGAAAAAATTTCACAAACTGAATTGTTGCATCCTCTTACAGTACCACGCTCTATTTGAGTGAGCTCTTTAGCACCACCCAGTCTTTCCCAAAGGTTTGGAAAAACAGACTACATAGCTAGGTGTGTGATTTAATACACCTGTGGCAATGGGACTGAATGAAACACCTAGGAGGTGTGTCCCAATACTTTTGTCCATATAGTGTATATTGTGCAACGTAGCTTTTATTGCAGGCAGACAATAGTGATTCACTGTCTTCTTAGGCGATGGTGGGAGAAACATCCAGGATGCCATTTTTCTGACGCTCGTTGCGCCATATCAGTGATGAGGACACATTCAGCATGGGGGTGGTGTTTAGATCATAAAAGGCAGCTGTTCCCGCTTAACAGGGTTTAGCGTGCGCGTGCTGTGGCCCATAGTGTAGCAATAGTGCTATAGTTCCGGTGGCACGAGTAGGCTCTATGTCAGAGAGGGTCCTTGATTTGAGAGGTCGAGCGCGGTGAGCCTCCCTACAAGCGCTGTGGCGAAAGAGAGACAGGGAGGGGGTGAAGTTGCCTAGGCCCTTCCCGTGTGTGACAGAAAGTGAAAAGGCAGCAAGAAAGAGAAAGAAGAGGCTGGACGCAGCCCGCAGGGCTTCAGGGGGAAGCCTCCATGACAAGACCTAGGAGGGAAAGGGTTAACAAGAGGGAGATGCAAGGGGGAGGTAGATGAGAGGTAGGGAGGAGTTAGGGGACGTAACTGGTCTTCCCGCTGTTTTCGGCATTGAGCCGGAAGCAGCGGGAGGAGAAACACATATTTTTCATAAGCTCCCACTGCTGCCCCGCTCTTTGCCTACCTGTCATGTCGGAGGTCGGCATGCTTGAGCGGCTGCGTGCGGCAGCTGCATTCCACGGTCCCGGCTGGTTAGAGGAGACCGTGGCCGCACTGGCAAGGATCCCGGGTGAAGCATCGCCACGTCAGGCCCGGCGCCCGAGGCCTGTTGATCAGGGGGACAGGCTCCCATCCCCCGGCCCCCTCCCTAGTGCCAGTGCTGTAGCGGCGGGGGGGGGAGTCGGAAACACGCGCTCCAGCCCGCATGAGGCAGAGAGCGTCGTCAGGGGCGACGGTGGCTCGGGCCGGGTCTCCCCGTCGCTCCCGGCGGTCCCGCCCTCCAGAACGCCTCAGCCCGGAGGTGGTCCCGCGGACACGGCGTCGCAAGGGGAGCCCTTTAAAGGACGCTGCAGGCCAGGCAGCTGGGAGGGCCGCATCTTCCCAGGCCCTGCGTCCTGGCAGGAATCCCCAGCCGCGACGAGGTCCGGCGGTAAACAGGGGGTCGCAGGCCGGGCTCCCTGTCACCCCTCCTCCATCGGATGGAAGAACCGGAGAACAGTCTACGGCAGCCCCGCATGGTGATGTTCTGGCCAGGGGGCTGGCTTCCTCGAGACCGTCGAGGAGGACGCCTAGATCTGCAGCGACGACGAGGCAACAGGTCCGGTCGGAAGTCTGGGTCCCCGCGGTCGGGCGGCAGGTGGCCGGCCCATCGGACAGCGCGTCGTTGTCCCCATGTAGGAGATGTCGGTGGGATGGCCAGTCGTCTGCGAGAGAGGATCTGGAAGAAGGCGAAGTGGACGATTTTCGGAGAGGTCAGGATGGTCCGGCTGACGGGAACACAGCGCCTGTGCAGCCCGGTGAGTGCATAACTCCTTCTTTGCCGTATCCAGCGATTTTTATGTCGGGTGTCGGTAGGGGGGCAGCGAGCGTGGCATCGGCTGCCGGTAGCGGCGCGGTCGGGCGCGACGGCGGGGGCCTAGCGGATTTAGTGGGTTGCTTGTGGGGGCTGGTCGGGCGCCTAGATAGGGCGGCGGTGCCGGTAGTTACGGCGGTGTCCCCGGCGGTAGTTTGGGAAGGTCCCCGGGAGGTTGGATCGTTACAGTCGCGTCCAGGGGTTGTGGAAGGGCTGGCGTCTAAAGAGGCGGTCGCGGTATCAGTGCAGACCGAGGCGCAAAAAGATGGCGATAGGGTGCGACTTGATGATCGTGCTTGTGGCGAGGTGTATGTTTGCTTCGAAGGTCCGTTGGGGGCGCACTTAAAACAGGAGGTTCGCGAGCGGATCTGGAAGGACGAGTATGTGGAGATTTTTTCTCTTCTGACGCTTGCAAAATTCAATTTGGATAAAGGCAAGCGGGACGAGAGTAAGAAGGAGGAGGAGGAACGTCGGCGGTATAGGCTTATCCCGCAGACGTTCGGCAATTGGTTGCAGGCGTTTGCCATATTAGCCAGTGTGATCGGAGAGAAGGCACCGGAAAATTGCTCGGCGTTATTTTGCTATTTTGATGCCATCGGGGAAGCTCACAGGGCATACGGGGGGCAGGCGTGGTTAAGGTACGATGAGCAATTCCGTCAGCGTAAGGCGGTTCGGCCGGCGATTCGGTGGGATCAGAAGGACATTGCGCTTTGGTTGAGGGTTACGGCTCCGGTGAAGCAGTCCTTTCCCGGGAGCGTTGGCCAAGGAGGTCAATCCAGCCAGTCCGGGCAAGGTTCAGGGGCAAAACTGGGATTCTGCTGGCAATTTAATGATGGCCAGTGTAAGTTTGGGGCCACGTGTAAGTTCAAGCACGTGTGTTCGGAATGTAATGGTTCATCCCACGGGGCTACAAAATGTATGCGGAAGAAGCGGTCAGGGAACCAGTCCTCCTCCACTGGTCAAGGGGTTGTCGCCGGTGAGGGTGGAAAGGATGGTCCCGTATCTAAATGAGTATCCGGATAGGGTTGCAGCCAAGTTAATTTACGAAGGTTTTTGTGTTGGTTTCATTATTCCTCCGCCTCCTTATGAGGTTCCGGTTACGCGGCGCAATCTTAAGTCGGCTTACTTGCATGCAGAGGTCATGTCGGAAAAATTGTTGAAAGAAGTTTCGTTGGGGCGCATGGCAGGGCCTTTCGTTGATCCGCCAATAAAGGATTTAGTGGTGTCCCCATTGGGTATTGTGCCAAAGCGAGAGGCTAAAAAATTTCGTTTAATTCAGCATTTATCGTTTCCCAAGGGCTCGTCGGTGAATGATGGGATTGATCACGAGTTGTGCTCCGTTGTGTATACATCATTCGACAAGGCGGTGGGGCTAGTTCGGGTTGCGGGGCACGGCGCACTGTTAGCAAAAACCGACATTGAGGCGGCTTTTCGGTTGTTGCCGGTTCATCCAGAAAGCCAACGTTTGTTGGGTTGTTTTTGGAACGGGGCTTTTTATGTGGATAGGTGCCTTCCGATGGGGTGTTCCCTTTCTTGCGCATATTTCGAGGCGTTTAGTAGCTTTGTGGAATGGGTGACGAAGGGAGTAGCCGGGGTCGACTCTTTGATACATTACTTGGATGATTTTTTGTGCATCGGCCCGGGGGGTTCGCCTATTTGCGGTAATTTGCTTCATTCATTGCAGAAGGTTGCGAGGGATTTTGGAATCCCTTTGGCGCCTGAAAAGACTGAGGGCCCGGTATCGACCATTTGTTTTTTAGGAATTGAAATTGATTCGGTGGCAATGGAGTGTCGTCTTCCGGCGGATAAGCTAGGGTCATTGAGGCAGGAGGTACGTCGGGCTTGTAGGTTAAGAAAAATTACGTTGCACGATCTCCAGTCACTGCTGGGGAAGTTGAATTTCGCTTGCCAATGGGGAGGGTTTTTAGTAGATGTTTGGCGGCTGCGACGGCGGGGGTTCGTGCGCCACATCACTTTGTGCGGCTCAAGGAAGAGCATCGGGCTGATTTGCAGGTTTGGGACGAGTTTTTGGGTCAGTATAACGGTCGCTCGCTATGGATGGCTCCAGCGGAGGATACGAGTGATTTACAAATTTTTACGGATGCGGCTGGTGCAGGTGGGTTTGGAGCGTATGGGGGTGGTCCTTGGTGTGCAGGAAAATGGCCGGCTAGCTGGGTGTCCAGTGGACTCACGCGGAATCTGGCCCTGCTCGAGCTGTTCCCTATCGTGGTTGCGGCGACCATTTGGGGGGACAAGCTTAGGGATAAGAAGGTTCGTTTTTACTGCGACAACATGGGGGTGGTACTGGCCATTAATAATATCACTGCCTCCTCTCCTCCGGTAGTTCAGTTGTTGCGACATTTAGTTTTGGTGTGTTTGTCTTTGAACGCGTGGGTGGTGGCGGTACATGTGCCGGGGGTACGGAACTGTATCGCTGATGCTCTTTCTCGCTCGCAGTGGGATCGATTTCGTCAATTGGCACCGGGAGCGGAGCGTCTCGGTTTGGCTTGTCCGGAACATCTCTGGGATCTGGTTTCGGTCCCGTAGAGCGATTGATGGAAAGGTCATTGGCACGTACGACGTGGAGGGCTTATTCTGCTTGTTGGAAGCAGTGGGATGAGTGGGTAAGAGAGTTGGGTAACGTCAGCACGGATCATGACAGGTTGGTGGCACTTTTGTACTGGTTGGGGGACGCCTGGGAGGCAGGGTTTTCGTTGGCAAAGGTCAATCGTTTCATTGCTGCGTTGGCTTTTGGTTTTAAGTTGCGGGGTTTTCGGGATGTGTCCAAAGAGTTTTTAGTGGGACAGGCTTTGAAGGGTCTGCGTTGAGGCAGGGCAGAAGCGGATTGTAGAAGGCCCGTGTCGTTTTCTCTTCTCATCTCTTTGGGCGTATCGTTGGTGTCGGTCTGTCATTCTTCGTCCGAGGTGGAGTTATTTCAGTTAGCATTTTCTTTAGCGTTCTTTGGGGCATTTAGAATTGGCGAGCTGGTTTCTCCTAGTACCAAGCGGGCAGGGGGGTTGAGACTGGAGGAGGTGAGCCTATATGGGGATAGGCTCGAGGTATGGTTGCGGCGGTCAAAAACTGATCAACTGGGTAAAGGAAAGCGGATAGTTTTGTTTGCCCTCCCGGGATCGGCGATGTGTCCGGTCGCTTGCATGCGGGCTTTTAAACAACAGGTGGGGTTGCCCGAGTTGCTGTTGCTTTGTCACAAGGATTGGTCATTCTTGTCCAGATTTCAATTTGGCGCAGTATTTAAAAAATGCCTGGCGGCGGTCGGCGTCGCGGCTGGTCTTTACTCATCTCATTCCTTCAGGATTGGCGCAGCAACTGAGGCGGGGCGCTGGGGTTTGGATGACGAAAGGGTGCGGCGCATTGGCCGTTGGGAGTCCAACAGGTTTAGGTCCTACGTGCGCCCCCATTTGTTATGAGTCATGTTGTTAGTGGAAACGTTTGTGTGCTTGTAATTAACTTTCTTTTCCGTTTCAGATCAGCTTCCTTGTCTTGTGTGGTTCTTGGGCCACTCTTACGTGCATTGGGGGGCTTTGAGGGCGGACGTCCGCCCTGACGGTCGCCAGTTGCGCATTCCGCGGCAGGATGCGGTTTTGCATTGGCTGGGATTTAGAGGTATGTTGTGGAGCAGGGTGTTAGCAGAATTCCAGACATACTCTCGGCTGGATAGGGTGCCGGAAGTTTTGGTTTTGCACGTGGGTGGGAATGATTTGGGGGTTCGCCCTTTTCGTGAGTTGGTACGGGATATCAAACACGATATGTTGTGTTTGTGGGTTTCTTATCCCGGCTTAGTGATAGTGTGGTCGGACATTATTCCAAGGAAGCATTGGCGGCTGGCTAGGTCAGTGGAGAGGGTCAATAAGGCTCGCATCAAGGTAAATCGGGCGGTGTCCCGTTTTGTGGCCAAGAATGGGGGTATTTGTGTGCGGCACAGGGATTTGGAGTCAGGAATGGGGAACTACTGGAGGAGTGATGGGGTTCATCTGACCGAGGTTGGGATTGATATGTGGAGTCTGGCAATAGCAGAAGGAATTGAAAGGGCGGTGGTGGTGTGGCGGAACTCACAGGCTTAAGGTGGTCAAGGCCTGTTTCGCTGTGGCGGGGGGAGTCCTTGAGGTCGGTCAGTACGAAATGGTGGGGGGGTCGCATCGGGGGTATGCGTCCCACAAAAAAGGTACATGGTTGAAGACTTCATAGGGTGTTATCCCTTTGAAGTGGTCTTCTGGTGGTTGGAGCAATCTGCAGAGGTGAGCGGTGCCTCCGAGCTGGTTTACGGCTGGAGGTAATGTCTTGGTGGTGTTGCAGATGGCTAACTCGAGGTATAAAAGGAATATCTAAAAATGGCTTCAAGGACTTCCCCGGCTCGGATTAATGTTAACGTTAATTGTTATTTATGATTATGACCCATGTTGGGTCATGTGAATTATTAGGAGGAATTCTCTGGTTGGATTCCTAATTAGTTATCCGAATGTTTCTGATCAAAATTGCATTTTAAAACTATGAAAATTAATAAACGGCTGCTGTGGCCATTTCACATCCAACCTCGGTGTCACGTGTCTTTTCTCAAAGGTAGGGGTGGGGGAAAAGGAAGGGTTAAGTGAAGGTTCAATAACACACGAATCTACTTAGGCAAGTCAAGGCCTAGAGATGTGTAAAGGGAAGTGTCCCCTATTTTTGTATATATGTATGTGTATATATATATATATAATGTGTATACATAATGTAGACACACAGCCCTGGTCATGAATCACAAACAAAACGGGACAATTAGCATTGCCCTGCTTTGTTTGGAAACCATGGAGACAGGAGATACTGTTTGATCTCCTGTCCCCATTTCAAACTTCCCGCGTGCGCAGGGGGTCTCACAGGATTTCACGCACACGGTCTTGCGGGATTACGCGCGGGCGCTCATGAGTCGGCCGGTGATATGTTATCACCATGCCGACCCATGTTAGCCGGGGGTGAAGAAATAGCCCTGCGTCGGTACGCTCAGCAGCTGAAGCTAGCAGAGGCTACCTCACCACTCCATCAACGAGGAGCAGCTGGGTCCTGCCACCACACCACCAACGAAGCTCACCTGTCCAGCTGGGACCTCACCACACCACCAACGACCTGCTCCGGCTTCTGCCTCTGCTCCACCAAACGCTAAGTATCATAGTGTAGCCACGGCTACACTTTAACTCTCCCTCTCTCCCTGTCTGTCCCTGTTAACCCTTGCTGTCCCTGATTAACCCTTGCTGTCCCTGAGTAAGGCCTCATGCACACGACCGTGCTCATAACTACGACTCGTAATTACGAGCACGGCCGGACACGGCCAGCCACGGGCAGCCGGCCGCTTTTCCGAGCCGTGCTGCCATTATAAAGTATAGCAGCACGGCCCGTAAAATAGAAAAATAGAACATGTTCTATTTTTTTAACGGCACGGGCACCTTCCCGTGAGAAAACGGGAATGTACCCGTGGCTAACAGAAGTCTATGAGCCCGTTATTGCGGGTCGTAATTACGACCCGCAATAACGGGTGTTTTTACGGTCGTGTGCATGAGGCCTAACACTTGCTGTCCCTGAGTAAGGCCTCATGCACACGACCGTATTTTTGTCCACCCGTAAATACTGGCGTAAATACGGGTCCTTGGTCACCCGTATTCCACCCGTATTTACGGGCACGTTTTTGGCTGCAAAATTGCACTGCACTAATCGGCAGCCCTTCTCTCTATCAGTGCAGAATAGAGAGAAGGGACAGCCCTTTCCGTAATAAAAGTAAAAGAAATTCATACTTACCCGGCCGTTGTCTTGGTGACGCGTCCCTCTCTTGACATCCAGTCCGACCTCCCTGGATGACGCGGCAGTCCATGTGACCGCTGCAGCCAGTGATTGGCTGCAGCGGTCACATGGGCTGTAACGTCATCCCAGGAGGCCGGACTGGAGGAAGAAGCAGGGAGTTCTGGGTAAGTATGAACGTCTTTTTATTTTTTACAGCTTTATCTATATTGTGATCGGTAGCCACTGTCCAGGGTGCTGAAACAGTTACTGCCAATCGTTTAACTCTTTCAGCACCCTGGACAGTGACTATTTACTGATGTCGCCTAGCAACGCTCACGTAATTATGGATGCACACACGTAGTCACCCGTAATTACGGGAGCCCCATAGACTTCTATGTGCCTGCCCGTGCCGTAATTACGGCCTGAAATAGGACATGTTCTATCTTTTTCAACGGCACGGGCACCTTCCCGTAAGCATACGGAGAGGTACCCGTGGCGAATAGAAGTCTATGGGCCCGTAATTACGGGAGTTTTTACGGTCGTGTGCATGGGGCCTAACTCTTGCTGTCCATGAGTAACCCTTACTGTCCCTGAGAAACCCTTGCTGTCCCTGAGTTCACAACTTGCTGCCCGAGTCCCTGAGTTAACCCTTACTACCCCACAGTCCCTGTGTTAACTCCTTGCTTCCCCTGAGTCCCTAAGTTTAAACCCTTGCTGACCTGTTGTATCCCTGGTTAACCCCTGAAACATTTAACCCTTCCCATTGTTAATCCTTTACCTGATTAACCCATAGCATACAGGGACAGTTTTATTAGGAGGGAGTGGGACAGAGATAGTGAGCGTGTATGTTTAGGTAAGTGGGTGGCGGAATAGATTAGGATTGTGATACCGTGTTTATACTATACTGTTATTAGTTACTGTGTTTGGTGTATTTTATATATGAGAGTGATTACTGTATGTTAATAAATATTATCTTTATTTACTATACGGTCTCATTCCCTTGAGTAGCAGCAAAAGCAATTAGATCGAAGTTAGTATAAGAAAAGGTAGGGGAACTAGGCATAACCCTAGTGACCCTGATTGTAAAGGAGGTAGTAATAGTGGGTGACACTAGCCGGTGAACCCCGCTATTACCTCACCCCCTTTTACAAGATGTCAGAGGATATACCCCTGAATCAAGAAAGAGATGAGGACCTTTCTTTGTTAGCCAAAGCAGAGGGACACTGAAAAGAACAGCCACCACTTTGGAGGACTAGGTGCGATCATGGATTGCTAGGTCTCTTATTGATTTCAATGGGCGCCATGTAGAGATGCTCTCCTTTGCCGTTTCAGCAGCCAGGGGAGTTACTGTAAAAAAAAAAAAAAAAAAAAGGGACTTGTTTTGAAGGAATAACTCCTTTCAGAACAACTTAGAACTATACTAGATGTGACACATTTATTTTGCATATCTTAACCCCTTCAGGATGCAGCCTGTTTTGGCCTTGTGGACACAGTCTATTTTTTCAAATCTGACATGTGTTACTTTATATGGTAATAACTTTGGAATGCTTTTACCTATCCAAGCGATTCTGAGACTGTTTTCTCATGACATATTGTACTGTATGTTAGTGAAAAAGTTTGTTCGATAAATTCAATATTTATTTGTGAAAAACACCAAAATGTAGAAAAAATTAGCATTTTTCTAAATTTAAATGTATCTGCTTGTAAAACAGATAGTAATACCACACAAAATACTAGTTTATATTCCCATATGTCTACTTTATGTTTGCATCATTTTTTTAACATCCTTTTATTTTTCTAGGACGTTACAAGGCTTAAAACTTTAGCAGCAATTTCTCTCATTTTCGAAAAAAAATTTAAAAGTCTATTTTTTTCATGGACCAATTCAGTTCAGAAGTGGCTTTGAGGGCCTTATATATTAGAAAGTCCCCATACATCACCCCATTTTAAAAACGGAACCCCTAAAAGTATTCAAAAGAGCATTCAGAAAGTTTCTTAATCCTTTAGGCGTTTCACACGAAATAAAGAATTTTACAAATTTCATTTTTTTTACAGAAGGTTTTACTAGAGAAACGCAACTCAATATTTATTTTCCAGTTTCTTCAGTTTTTAGAAATATCCCACATTTGGCCCTAGTGTGGTAATAGACTGAAGCACAGGCCTCAAAATCAAAGAAGCATCTAAAGGAATTTGGGGCCTCCTTTTTTTTTAGAATATATCTTAGGCACCATGTCGAGTTTGAAGAGGTCTTGTGGTGCCAAAACAGTGGAAACCCCCAAAAGTTACCCCATTTTGGAAACCACACCCCTCAAGGAATGTATCTAGGTGTAACGTTAGCACAATTCACACGAGCATGTTCGGTCCGTAAAGGACAGAACGTATTTCGGCCGCAAGTCCCGGACCGAACACACTGCAGGGAGCCGGGCTCCTAGCATCATAGTTATGTATGATGGTAGGAGTCCCTGCCTCGCTGCGGGACAACTGTCCCGTACTGTAATCATGTTTTCAGTACGGGACAGTAGTTCCACGGAGAGGCAGGGACTCCTTGCGTCGTATATAACTATGATGCTAGGAGCCCGGCTCCCTGCAGTGTGTTCAGTCCGGGACTTGCGGCCGAAATACGTTCTGTCCTTTACAGACCGAACATGCTCGTGTGAATCCTGCCTAACTCTGTGAAAATGAAATGCGACTTTTTTTCTAGAAAAAATATACATTTTTAATTTCTACGTCTTTCACCGTGCGGTAAAAACAACATCTTTATTGTGCGGCTCGATACGATTATGGTGATACCTAATTTCTATAGTTTTTTTAATATTTTACTACTTTTACAAAGAAAAAACTATTTGTAAAAAATTTTTTTGTTTCACCACAGTCTGAATTTTTTTATTTTTTGTTTGATTGTGCGGTGTGAGGGCTTATTTTTGTCAGGACAAGCTGCTGATTTTATTGGTACCATTGTTTGGGACATGCAACTTTTTGATCACATTTTATTACATTTTCTTTAGAGCTAAGGTGACCAAAAAACAGCGATTTTGTAGTTTTAAGTTCTTTATTTTTTACGACGTTAACCACGCGCTATAAGGGGGGATTCACACGAGCGTGTATTCGGTCCGTGCGGGCCGCGTGGTTTTCACGCGGCACGCATGGACCAATACAAGTCTATGGGGCAGTACAGACAGTCCGTGCTTTTTGCGCAGCGTTTGTCTGCTGCGCAAAAAGCGCGACAGGTTCAATAACTCTGCGTATTTCGCGCATCACGCACCCATTGAAGTCAATGGGTGCGTGAAAATCACGCGCACCACACGGAAGCACTTCCGTGGGACGAGCGTGATTCGCGCAACAGCAGTGAAAAGGATGAATGAAAACCGAAAAGCACCACGTGCTTTTCTGTTTCCGAACATCCAAACGGAGTGTCTTTGCGATGAGCGAAGCCGGACAAGCGTACCGAACTTCACCGGGTTCGGCCAAACTCGTTTTGGCCGATCCCGGCAAAAAAATTATCGGTACGCGACGTCAGGAGATAGTCACTGTCCATGGTGCTGAAAGAGTTAAACTGTTTCAGCACCATGGACAGTGACTTGCGATCCCAAAATACATGAACCTGTAAAAAAAAAACGAAGTTCTAACTTACCGATTACTCCTGTCTCCTTCCTGCAGTCCGACCTCCCGGGATGACACTTCAGTTCAAGTGACAGCTCCAGCCAATCACAGGCCAAGCACAGGCTGCAGCCAATCACAGGCTGCAGCGGTCACTTGGACTGCTGCGTCATCCAGGGAGGTGGGGCCCGATGTCAAGAGAGGCGCGTCACCAAGGACGCGTCACCAAGGACGCGTCACCAAGGCAACGGCCGGGAAGTTCTCGGTAAGTAGGAACTTTATCTTTTTTTTTTACAGGTTTTTCGCTGTTGTGTTCGGCATTCACTGTCGAGGGTGCTGAAAGATTTAGCTCTTTCAGCACCTTGGACAGTGACGGGCGTTGACAAGCCTCATCTCTATGATGCCGGCTGCGCGAAAATCACGCAGCCGCGCATCAGACACGCATGACACACGCAGCTGTCAAATGGTTTTTGCGCTCGCAAAACGCTGCGTTGTTTGCGCGCGCAAAAACGCAACGTTCGTGTGAATCTCCCCTAAATGACATTTTGCTTTGTTCTACCATATGTATATAGGTTTTTTTTATGTTTTGCAGTGTTTGCACAATAAAATCATTTCATTGATACATTTTTTATTTTTCAGTCAAA
Organism: Rhinoderma darwinii; assembly: GCF_050947455.1. NCBI lineage: Eukaryota > Metazoa > Chordata > Amphibia > Anura > Rhinodermatidae > Rhinoderma > Rhinoderma darwinii. Next base: position 90,244,056 of record NC_134687.1, read on the forward strand.
AAAGCTGTGTAAGGGCTTGTTTTTTTGCGGGACGGGTTGTAGTTTTTATTGGTATTATTTTGGGGTACATGCGACTTTGTTCACTTTTTATCTTATATTTTGGGAGGGGTGGTGACCAAAAAAATAGCGATTCTGGCATTGTTTTTTATAAAAAATTTTGGCGGTGTTCACCGTGTGAGAAAAATAACTTTACAGTTTTATAGTTTTGGTTGTTACGAACGCGGCGATACCAAATATGTGTACTTTTTTTTAACGGTTTCATTTTTTTTCCTATAATAGTCTTGTTATAGGAAAAAGAGCAGTTTTTGTTTTTTTTAACTTATAACTTTTATTTTTACACTTTTATAAAACATTTTTATTAACTTTTTTTTTGTCCCACTAGGGGACTTGAACACCAGCAGCACTGATCGCTGCTTTAAACTTTACACTACCTACGTAGTGTACTGTATTACAACTGTCATTGTGATACTGACAGTCATTCTGACAGGAAGCCTATCATGATCAGACAGAGGCTGATCCTCATATGTTTCCATACATAGCAGACCCGGAGGCCATTGTCTGGCCTCTGGTTACCATGAGAACCATCAACAACCCCCTCAATCACTCAAAATCAATGCCAAAAACCTAAACTTGTCCTTAATAAATGGGGAGCCCGGCAGGTGTGCCAGAATTCTGGCACTTTTTGGATTGTAAATCTGCCCCATTGTGGTTTATGCATATTTTTTCACACCTTTTTGTAAAAAGGTATGCAAACTTTTTGCATGCATTAGCATACATTTTTCCTTATGAACAAGTCTAGAAATATTTCCTTGAACTGTCTTAAATGGTGCCGTTCTGGACTTTACCTCACACATTCCAATTACACTACGTGTGAATGTGGCCTTATAGAAATTAGTAAAGTGTTGCGGAATATAAATGTTCTTGTCCTGTTCAAACTCTCAGGCTGGGTTCACACGAGCATGTTACGTCCGTAATGAACGGAACGTATTTCGGCTGCAAGTCCCGGACCGAACACACTGCAGGGAGCCGGGCTCCTAGCATCATAGTTATGTACGACGCTAGGAGTCCCTGCCTCTCCGTGGAACTATTGTCCTGTACTGAAAACATGATTACAGTACGGGACAATTGTCCTGCAGCGAGGCAGGGACTCCTAGCATCGTACATAACTATGATGCTAGGAGCCCGGCTCCCTGCAGTGTGTTCGGTCCGGGACTTGCGGCCAAAATAAATTCCGTCCATTACGGATCTAACATGCTCGTGTGAACCCAGCCTCATTCTCAAGTGACATAAGCTGTTTCAGTTTTAGAACTTAAAATCCTGCGACAATTGAGATGTAATGTGCCTTGTGAGGTTATGTGATGTCTATGATGTCATGTGTCCTATAATGTCACTGTGACTGCCACGGCTATTTTATATTTGTTATCAAGTTTTGTATGTATGTTTATATGTATCTGTGTTTGTATGCATCTATTTGTGTTATGCATATATTTGTGTTTGTATGTATCTATTTATGTTATGCATATATATTTATCTATATATATTTTGTATGTGTGTATTTGTATTACAGTTACATACATAGTTACATAGTTACTTAGTTACATAGTTAGTACGGTTGAAAAAAGACACATGTCCATCAAGTTCAACCAAGGGATGGGAAAAAGGGAAGGGATGAAACAGGTTTTCACTATATTTCTTGTATGGGCCATTATGTGTTGTTGGACCACAATCTGCCTCTTTATTGTCTTTACCATTGCAGGGGTGTAAGTCCCCTTTCATACTTAGCTATAGGACCCCATGATTACTTGCTATGCCCCTGTACCTATATAAACAATGGCACTCAGCAGACTAATCTTGAACAGGAACCTTTTACCTACTGAACCATTGTGCAATTTTCTGGTTATTTTCCTCCATATCTTGTTGTGGCTGTGTTGTACTTGGATTCACAGCAGTCTGAAGTTCACGGTGCTGTACAGTCTAATGTTCTGCAATACTTGGTTTGCTTTAAAATGCTTTCAATTACATTGCTGGTTTGTTCATATAGGTTCAATGTCATAGATGAGTAGGAGCCAATAAAGGTCTTCTAACTACAAAAGTACCCCCTGGTATACAGGAACTGTGGAGTTGGAGACAATAAAATACTTAAAAGTAATATTAAGATGGAAAATGGAAAAGATGTATAAAGTTTTATCTTCACTGGAAAGGTAAAAAGCAATAATGTGTTCCCTAAAGTCTCTTTAAGTTCCATGATTTGGTTCTCAAACTAACCTCTGGCTCTAGGTTGAATAAATTATTTTTGAACAATATAGTAAAAATATTACTCAAAATAAACAATAATAAAATAATATATATGGTACAATATACAAATTATCTAAGATAAAATTGCCATATAAGACTATGTTTACACATGGCAGATTTGTTGCAGAAATGTCTTAGACTGTCCCATACATCTAAGGGGAGTTTGTAAAAAAAACAAAAAAAAACAACATGCACATGCTGCGAAAACAACCCTATTAAGATGTATGGGACAGATTTTCAGTTGCAGAAATTTTTAGAACAAACTTGTTGTGCATTTTTCATATATGTTAAACACCCTACAACCCCATTAAAGAGCACCCGTGCGCTCTCCTGACATTTCTATTTTAGTAAATAATTATATTCCTCATGAAATAACGATTCTGAAGCACCTTTTCTTAGAAAGCTTCATTGTGTCATTGATCTGTTATTCCTCTTAGAAATTGACAACTGGGTGTTAACAGTTGGGGGGGTGTCACATCAATGCTGGCAGAGTTAGATTGTGTAGGGACGCTCCCCTTTAATAAGGGAATAGTAACTCCCAATTGTCAATACATTCATAAATTTCTAGAAGGAATAACAGGGGAACGGCACAATACAGAATTCTAAGAGACCATGTTCCAGAATTGTTATTTAATGAGAAACTCAAGTATTTACTAAAATAGACTTGTCAGGAGAGGTGACAGGTTCTCTTTAATGGGGTTGTAGGAAGTATAACATAAATGAAAAATGTTGTACTATGATATACCATAATAACCGAAAGAGAACCTTTGCATCTGAAGTAGAAAAAAATAACTCTTTACGGGTGATTACTGCAGTGGCACGAAGTACCCTATACTACTTTCAGAAATCTTAGGAACTATAGACAACCCAATAACTAACACACTAAGGCTATGTTCACACGGAGTATTTTGCCGAGTTTTCTGACGCGGAAACCGCGTCGCAAAACTCGGCAAAAACGGCCCGAAAACGCCTCCCATTGATTTCAATGGGAGGCGTCGGCGTCTTTTTCCCGCGAGCAGTAAAACTGCCTCGCGGGAAAAAGAAGCGACATGCCCTATCTTCGGGCGTTTACGCCTCTGACCTCCCATTGACTTCAATGGGAGGCAGAGAAAGCGTATTTCACGGTGTTTTATGCCCGCGGCGCTCAAAGTCCGCGGGCGAAAATCGGCGTGCAGGGAGAGGAAAATCTGCCTCAAAGTTCCAAACGGAATTTTGAGGCAGATATTCCTCCTGCAAAATACTCAGTGTGAACATAGCCTAATATCGGCCCAGGCTAAGCGTTTCCCAGTCAGAATCTACTATTTCTTGGGCCCATGACCTCCTCCCTCTGTTCCTGGTTCTTCCCAAATATGTTTAAGGGCTTTAGGCTCAGTTGTTAAGTTACTGGAACTCAGTCCTCTGTACTGTACATCTACAAAATTATGTCTCTGTTTAGTTTGTTACTTCTTTGTTACTATTGGAATAAGACTCCAACACATTATTGTTCAGGCTCTAATGTTATATTATTGTGAAAACTAAATTAAATATTTATTTAAAAAAAGGGTTATTCCCTTCTTACGGCTCATTCAGTCGAGCGTATATGTAGTCCGTGTGACGGCTGCTAAAACAACGGTCGTCACACGGACTCATGTACTTCATTGGAGCCGGCCACACGACCGTTGTTTCAATGGAGTGTGTGAAGGGTCCGTGAAAAAATAGGACATGTCTTATTTTCCTGCATGTCACGCATTCCTCCATAGACTCTAGTCTATGGGGCATCCGTGAAAACACGTCCCGCACGGGTGAACCTCAGACGTGAAAAACTGCAGTTTTTCCACGTCCGAGGTTAGCTACGCTCGTCTGATTGTAGCCTTAGTAAAAGGACCTGTAACTTTGTCCAGGACGTTGAATGTTTGACCAACCACTCACCTTGTCAGAAACAATTACCTGTTCCGAGCTACAGCACCTCATCTCAGTGTCTGCTATGAGCTCATAAGACCACCGGGGATTATTTCCAGATGATGCCCGCACAGATTTAGCACAATGGATTCCAGGAATGTCTCCCATGTGCCAAAGTACACTGAAACTACTCTGCAGAAGTAGTTTCAAGAGAGGTCTACATGTCTTTCTTGAAATACATAATATTACTGAGTATCTGTATTACATTGCTGGAGATGGCTCATTGATCCAGTGACTTTCTAATTGCTATCAGGATGGATTCCCCCCCACTCCCCCTAATATAAGGTAATTGGCAACTGCCTTTATAAAGAATTTTAGCCTTCCTCTGGATCAACAACGTAGGATTATAGGCTGAACATGTTGAACTTGTCTCTTTTTTTCAACCTTACCATGCGACTATGTTATGGATGTGACATGGTTTTGTTAAAGCTAATGTGAGTATTTCTGATAACTATATTTTGTCATTGTTATTTAAGTAATTTTTATATTTTATTCTGCAAACCAATACTTGAAAATTTCCGTTTGTATCAAACACAGACTGCAGGTCACATGCGTTAGATTTGTCAATCAGTGCTACAATGGAAGGTAAATTATTAATGTGGAATGATTGTAATATTCACATCTTTGTGGTGCTAGGAAATATAGGTTTCCAATGTTAAATGTAAACAGATATCTTTGTTACAGGAATTTCTACAATAGTCCGCTGTTACAAATGTATCAAGGAAAGAAAGGAATGAGCTAATGCAAATACATAAATAAATAGTTTTCAAAATGGCATCTATATAATGCGCTTTCTAAAACAGTAAATAAAGTAACAGTAGATTATTATCAGGAGGAATTGTAGGGATGTACTATAATCTGGCAATTTATAACCTGAATACATTGAGGTTCGGGTATGAAAATTAATACAAAGAGAGAAACATTTGTATTGCCAACAGTAACCAGTCAGATATTTGATATCATTTTCTAAGGCTCATTATCTGTATATTCGTAATTGTGGTTGGAAGACGGCTGCAGGTATTTCCTAGATATCTGTGTATATGATCAGGCACCCATACAGCCATGACACTACAGTGCCAAGATCTTGCAAGTGATATTAATTTTAGGTCATGTAAGTATTTGTGCTGCAAAATATTGTTTATATTGAAAGCAAACAAAATGTTGAATTCACTGGCGTAGCTATAGGGGTCGCAGCGGTCGCAATTGCGACCGGGCCCCAAAGCCAGGGGGGCCCACGGCCCCCCGCACCACATCAATAAAAAGTTACTATAGTAACTCGTGCCGCGGGCCCCTGTTACTATTGTGACAGACTGTACTTACCTTCCTGGTTCCGGATCGCAGCGGAGGTCCTGACGTCAAGCGCTGTGCGCAGCGCATGACGTCACAGCGCTATGCGCCGCGCACAGCATCGAGACGACAGAACTACCGCCGCGGCTGAAGAGGAAGGTAAGATTAGCCCTGACTGGCGGGGTCCGACTCCTGGGACCCGCTAATCAGCTGTTTTGATGGGGCCGCAGCACTCGTACGAGAGCTGCTCCCCTTCATTCCGGTCACTTCATTCTGGTCACACTGTGAATCGGTGTCGGCGATTCACAGTGTGAGTGAGTAGTGAAATGAAGGGGAAGCAGCTCTCGTACGAGTGCTGCGGCCCCTTCAAAACAACTGATTGGCGGGTCCCGGTTGACGGACCCCGGACACATCAGCTATTGATGGCCTATCCTTTGGATAGGCCATCAATGTTTAGGGACTGCACAACCCCTACTCCTAAGCCTACGACGTAGCAGGCTTAGAGGGCCTATGAGAGGATCACAGATTGTGTGATCCTGTCTGCTGGGCCCTGTATCTTAGCCAATCACATGGTAGGTTTAGATACATGGCCCATGCGTAATCCTGTCTGATGGGCCCTGTATATAAGCCTACCACACTGTAGGTTTAGATACAGGGCACCAGCACACAGTAATCTTATACTGTATAAGATTACTGTCTGCTGGACCCTGTATCTAAGCCTACCTTGTGGTAGGCTTAGATACAGGGTCCCACAGACAGTATCACACATGGGCCCTGTATCTAAGCCTAACACATGTGTTACTAATCGTTTTTTTTGTGTGTTTTCTTACAGGTTCGGTCGTTGGACTACGGCGGATTCCAGGACTACTTCGTACTTGACGGCCTTTTTTTTATTATCAATAAAATGGTTAATGAGGGTTGTCTGTTTTTTTTTTATTTCAATAAAATATTTTTTCTATGTCTTTGTTTTTTTTTAAACTATATTACTACCGCCTTAGTAATGGCCGCCGGCTGATTGACAGCGTCCATTGCTAAGGCGGGGCTTAGTGTTAGCTGCTAGCACTAACCCCCTTTATTACCCCGGTATCCACCGCCACCAGGGATGCTGGGAAGAGCCGGGTACCATCCAGTACCTGACCATCTGTAGTGATGGTCGGCCACTGGGGCGGCCGCAGGCTGGCAGTATCAGGAGGGAAAGGCCAGATACAGTGGCCCTTCCCACCCTGGTAATGCTAGGCTGCTGCTGCTTTATTGTATCTGGCTGGTTATGAAAAATGGGGGGGGACCCCACGTCATTTAAAGAGGCTCTGTCACCAGATTTTGCAACCCCTATCTGCTATTGCAGCAGATAGGCGCTGCAATGTAGATTACAGTAACGTTTTTATTTTTAAAAAACGAGCATTTTTGGCCAAGTTATGACCATTTTTGTAGTTATGCAAATGAGGCTTGCAAAAGTCCAAGTGGGTGTGTTTAAAAGTAAAAGTCCAAGTGGGCGTGTATTATGTGCGTACATCGGTGCGTTTTTAATACTTTTACTAGCTGGGCGCTCTGAAGAGAAGTAACATCCTCTTCTCTTCAGAACGCCCAGCTTCTGACAGTGCAGACCTGTGACGTCACTCACAGGTCCTGCATCGTGACGGCCACATCGGCACCAGAGGCTACAGTTGATTCTGCAGCAGCATCAGCGTTTGCAGGTAAGATCGACTTACCTGCAAACGCTGATGCTGCTGCAGAATCAACTGTAGCCTCTGGTGCCGATGTGGCCGTCACGATGCAGGACCTGTGAGTGACGTCACAGGTCTGCACTGTCAGAAGCTGGGCGTTCTGAAGAGAAGAGGATGTTACTTCTCTTCAGAGCGCCCAGCTAGTAAAAGTATTAAAAACGCCCCGATGTACGCACATAATACACGCCCACTTGGACTTTTACTTTTAAACACACCCACTTGGACTTTTGCAAGCCTCATTTGCATAACTACAAAAATGGTCATAACTTGGCCAAAAATGCTCGTTTTTTAAAAATAAAAACGTTACTGTAATCTACATTGCAGCGCCTATCTGCTGCAATAGCAGATAGGGGTTGCAAAATCTGGTGACAGAGCCTCTTTAAAAAAAATAAAAATAAAAAATAATTGGAAAGAACGATGTCGGGTCCCCCCCCAATTTTCATAACCGGCCAGATACAACACCGCAGCAGCAGGCAGCATTACCAGGGTGGTAGGGGCCACTGTTTTTGGCCTTCCCCAGCCTAATACTACCAGCCTGCGGCCGCCCCGGTGCCTGCCTGTCACTACAAATAGACGGGTACTGGTTCGTACCCAGCTCTTCCCAGTACCCCTGGTGGCGGTGGGTACCGGGGTAATAATGGGGGTTAGTGTTAGCCTCTGCACCTGCTAACATTAAGCCCCGCCTTAGTAATGGAGGTTGTCAATCAGCCAGCGGACATTACTAAGGCGGTGATAATAAAGTTTAAAAAGATACAAGCACATAGAAAAAATATTTTATTGAAATAAAAAAACACAACCCTCATTAACCATTTTATTGAGAATAAAAAAACGCCGTCATTGAAGTCCTCGTATCCTAAGTCCAACAACCGAACCTGTAAAAAAACACAAAAACACAAAAATAATCAGTAACACATAAAGAAGCAAAATTATTATTCTTACCTTTCCTGGGTCCAGCGCTGGAGCTGCAATGTCAGCGAGCTGAGTCCTGTATCTAATCCGATCATGTGTGATACTGTCTGCTGAGCCCTGTATCTAATCCTATCATGTGTGATACTGTCTGCTGGGCCCTATATCTAATCCTATCATGTGTGATACTGTCTGCTGAGCCTCTGTATCTAATCCTATCATGTGTGATACTGTCTGCTGAGCCACTGTATCTAATCCTATCATGTGTGATACTGTCTGCTGAGCCACTGTATCTAATCCTATCATGTGTGATACTGTCTGCTGGGCCCTATCTCTAATCCTATCATGTGTGATACTGTCTGCTCAGCCACTGTATCTAATCCTATCATGTGTGATACTGTCTGCTCAGCCACTGTATCTAATCCTATCATGTGTGATACTGTCTGCTGAGCCAATGTATCTAATCCTATCCATAGTTTATAGGGTCGTAGTGCTATAGATATACTCTGCTGTCTCCTATACACACATTTTTTTGGGGGCGGACACATATGTATTGGGGCTATTTCCCCTGACATTTTAAGCCCTGACGGTATGTTCACACGGCATCGTCCATTACGGCTGAAATTACGGTGCTGTTTTCAGGAGAAAACAGCACCGTAATTTCAGCCGTAATGGCATGTGCAGGCGTCTTTCGCTGCGTCCATTACGGACGTAATTGGAGCTGTTTTTCCATGGAGTCCATTTACGTCTGAAGAAGTTACAGGCACTTCTTTGACGCGGGCGTCATTTTTACGGGCCGCCTTTTGACAGCGGCGCGTAAAATAAATGACCGTCGGCACAGAACATCGTAAGACCCATTCAAATGAATGGGCAGATGTTTGCCAACGCTTTTGAGACGCATTTTCGGACGTAATTCAATGCTAAAACGCCCGAATTACGTCCGTAAATAGGGTGTGTGAACCCAGCCTTAGTGACGCCCCGGCTGCTAGTGCTGCATTGTTGGGTCACTTAGGAGACCCAGCGATGCAGCTGAAAGCTGCGGACCGTCGGCCATGAGAAGTTTGCGGGGGGGCCCAATAAGAACTTTTGCATCGGGGCCCATGAGCCTTTAGCTACGCCCCTGGTTGAATTACAATATGTAATATGGTTTCAATATTATTCTATATTATGCATTTTTTTGTTATATAAATAAGTAATTTATGGATATTTTTTACATTCAGCTATCCAACCATGTGCTGTATAATATATCTGACTATTAGAAAGTGGATAGCTGTTCATACATATTTAATGTTTTACCTGACCACCATAAACATGCACGTTCGGCTTAGCCGGGCTTGCATGTTTATTTAAGTAGAGAGAGAGGTGTCTGCCGCCGGAACAAAGCATTGAGCATGTGGAAATCCAACATGCTCAATCCCTCATTCCCTGGACATCTATAGTCCAAGTAAATAAGGGGCCTCTTAGCGAAACTTGGAATGGAGTCACTCTCCAACACTCTCCATTAAAAACGCATAAATATTTTGGTCTCTGCTCTATCCTCTGTGTTATGTCCTCCGTGATCTGTATTCTTTTTCCCATTTTCTCCTTCCATCATCCACAGTTACCACTCACTGCATCTCAACTCTGACTGGAGATGGGCCCCTTTATTGGCTGGACCCCCATACCAACTGCTTTACCCTGCTAACCTAGATGTTACGCCACTGGTGGTAAAGAGGTATATACCGAGTAGACTTAGATCAGACACACAGAAAATAGAGACACTTTAATATCTATTTGAGAATATTCAAGCAATATCTAGTTAACAATAGAGAATTTATATAAACTGTAGTGGTTAATGAATATACTGGCCGCCTTCTTTTTTGTCTTAATTCAGTTCTTGTGTCAGGCTAATTAATATCTTCGCCAAATATAGGGCTGTTACATGATGTAAACAGGCCCCTTCATATTTCTTTTACAGTGTTATTAATTATGGATTAGTTATGGATTAATCACAACTATCAAAAACACTTTTGTACTATACTGTATTAGTGCAATTTTTGTTATCTGCCTCAGATTAAAGTCATATCTAGTATCACCAATGACTCAAACTTCCTGTTTATTAGACTAGGATTCACAGTAGTGGTTCTGTTTACATTTTTTACAGATTTTGTGAAAAAAATAATTATGATGGTTTCTATTACTGTACGTCCTATGGAATTCAAGATGTTGCAAAAAAAAAATCATCAGTGCTGTCAGAATACGTTTTTTTTATCGGACCATAAAAACCACAACATTATAATAGAACTTAAAGGGAAGAAAAGATGCATAAACCGTACTCCTGTTTTTTGTATTGTTTTTGTTCATAAAAAAAAGAACATACAAAAACTTAAAATCAGTTGGATTTTTTATTTATTTTATTTTTACAGTGCATCAGAACTGTAAACCTAGCCTTACACGGGCTAATAAGTATACAGATCACTGTGGTGCTGGGGCACATAGCAGAATACATTGTATTTAACTTGAAATCAAATCCCTTGTAAAACCTGATTGCGTTTAGTAATATAAGTCGGGCAGAATAGAAATTATTCTGATAACTATTGCAGAGAGAAATGTAATCATGCACAAGGATTGTGGTGTCAATAATGCTATTCACCCTGGTTGTTGAAGCAGAGAAAATGTCATACCTGCAGGTGTCAAAATATTCAGGACTTGCGTTAGAAGCCCAAAATATACCAATCAGGGAAATGTAATATGCCTATTGGACATAGTGTTTCACAACAAATGAACAAATATTGTGGATCTGGTAAACTTTTCGTTCATTCGTTCATTGCTTATTTGTAAAAGGAGTTTTTGTAGTGTGGTAGTTAAATAGCACCATACACTGCAAAAACAATACTGCCTTACACTCGTCATACAATATTGCCTTAACCCGTTGCGTACCTGCTCCGCAATAGTACGGCACACACCGCTGATTGAAGTGGACCTGCGCCGTACTATTGCGGAGCAGGAATAAACTGTCACTATGTACTAACAATAGAATTTATATAATAATCTTCTTTAGTGCCCATTAGGGCCCACCAGCCCTCTTTAGTGCCCACCATCCCTCTTTAGTGCCCACCAGCCATCTTTAGTGCCCACCAGCCCCCTTTAGTGCTCACTATCAGCTCATTATAGTGCCCATCAGCCCTCAGTAGTAACAATCAAATATATATAATAATTTTCGTTAGTGCCCATCAGTATATAAGCCCCCTTTAGGGCCCATCAGCCCTCTTTACTGCCAATCCTTTAATGCTGCTATAGAGCCTACCAGCACCTTTTATCGTCCACCAGCACCTTTTACTGCCCACCCATTAGTGACGCTATAGTATCTTCCAGCACCCATTAGCGTCCACCAGCACCCTTTACTGCCCATCCTTTAGTACTGCTATATTCCACCAGCCCCCTTTAGTGCCCACCAGGACCCATTACTGCCCACACTTTAGTGACGCTATAGTGTCTGCCAGCATCCGTTAGTGCCCACCAGCACCGTTTACTGCCCACCCTTTAGTGCCCAACAGCACTAGTTCAACCTCGCCCACTATTACCATATATTTGAGTAGTAGTTTTGTGGGGTTCTTTTTTTTTTTTTTTTCGTTTTATCTTCATAAAAAAAAAAATACAAAAAAAAGTTTTAGTCATTTAGGTTAGCTTAATAATTTAGTAGTCATTTTGTGTGCTACTTTTGCACGTCACAGTTTCCTTGCCAATACTAATTCAGGAATTTCGTTTTGCACGTCAGGGTTAGTGCAGCGTTATTACACACCCATAATGTCTGGTCTATCTAGCGTGGAGGCATATGCCATTTTATGTTCAGATAGGGAAAGTGCCAGTGAGGGTGAATCTGAGTTTTTGTTATCCTCCTCCACTGATGCTGAGGAACCCCCTCAGAAATTAAGCAGGGCTAGTGATCCGAATGAGCCCAGCACAAGTGACCCCAGCACCAGTGACCCCATATGGCTACCGCCTACCTCTTACACACCTGAAATTAATAAAAAAATTTCGGATACTTTCTTTAACCTAATGGTTGTGCAAACAAATTTATATGCACAACAATTCTTAGCCAAAAATCCGACATCCCATTATGCCAGAACCCAAGCTTGGCATCCAGCCAATCCAAATTAAATTGCAACCTTCTGGGGGCTCCTGCTCCACATGGGCCTTATAAAAAAGCCAACTATAAAATCGTATTGGTCCACAGATATGTTGTATGAAACACCTATATTCCATGCTGTGATGCCTCGAAAACATTTTGAGGCCCTTTTAAAGTTTTTAAATTTTGCTGACAATGAGCAGTGCCCACACCTGGATCATCCAAATTTTGATAAGATGTTCAAAATTAGGCCCATCATCACATATTTTGATTTGTTTTTTTCAGAAGTTTATGTTCCTGAAAAAAACATAGCCATTGACGAATCATTAGTCCATTTCAAGGGCTTCATTTCCATCAATATTTGCCAAACAAGAGAGCCAGATATGGCATAAAAATATATAAACTGGCCGAGAGCCAGTCTGGATACACACACTCCTATCGTCTGTATGAGGGGAAAGACACACAGATTAGTCCCCCAGAGTGCCCCCCAGTTCTTGGCATAAGCGGTAAAAAAGTGTGGGACCTGCTGCATCCACTGATGGATAAGGGGTACCACCTATACCTTGACAATTTCTACACTAGCGTTCCGCTTTTTAAGTGCCTTGTTGAAAGGAAAATACTGGCCTGTGGCACTGCTCGCAGGAATCTAAAAAACCTTCCAAAGCCTTTTCTTGCTGAAAAACTGCCAGTTGGCGAAACCAGGGCACGATATGATGAAAATGTGCTCCTGGTAAAATTCAGGGACAAAAAAGAGGTCCTCATGCTCTCCACAATCCATGACAACACTACAAAGCCAGTTTCAGTGCGTGGAACAAGCACCACTGTTTCAAAGCCTGTATGCATACAGGCCTACAACAAACATATGGGAGGGGTGGATTTGGGAGATCAATTAATGAAGCCATACTGTGCCATGCGAAAGACAAAAGTATGGTACAAAAAACGGTCAGTATATTTATTTGAAATGGCCCTCCTCAATTCTTTTATTTTGTACCGAACTGCTGACAATCGTTCTAGGTACCTCGAATACCTTGAAAAAGTTATTAAAAAAATTATTTTTAAAGACCAAGAGGAAGGAGCGAGTGGCAAGGCTTCAGGAAAAGAGGCAAGTAGAATTGTCCCTGGCCAGCACTTCCCAAGTGAAGTACCCCCAACGAAAAAAAAGAGCCATCCACAAAAACGATGTCGCGTGTGCTCGAAGAGGGGTATCCGAAAGGATACGATATATCAATGCAGCACTTGCCCCTCCAAACCAGGGCTTTGCATGAAACAATGTTTCAGAATTTACCATTTTTCAATGGATTACTAATTTTTTTCATGCCTTTTGCCATTTTCAGGATGTCCATATAAACTTCATCTTAAAATTGTCCACTTGTGCACCAATTGGATATATAAAACAAAACAAAAAATAATTATACCCGTAGATGAATACCACCATGGTGGCACAAAATCACACAAGCAAAAACTAGGCCTTGAAGAGCCTCATGGCACACCTTCACTTCCGGGAACCACCGTGTGCCTGTACAATACAAAAAGGTCACATATAGGGTATCAATGAACACAGGAAAAAAAAAACTGAATTAATTGTGAGTTCTTTTTTTCACATTGGTGCTTGATACATCCCCAAAATGTTTCATCAAACTCACACGTTTGTAAAATAAATAAAAAATAAAATTCTACCAATTTTGTTTTAATTCCTAATCTGAAAAGTCACATTTCTCACTATACCCCTAGATGAATACCTTGAGCGGTGTAGTTTTCTTAATTGGGTCACGTCTTGGGAGTTTCCTCTATATTGGTACCTCATGGACTCTGAAAACACAATATGATGCCTGACAAATATTCCAGCAGAATCTGTGATCAAAAACCAAATGGTGCTCTTTCCTTTCTGACCCTTGCCATGTGCCCATATAGCAGTTTACAACCACATATGGGGTATTGCTGTAATCAAGAGAAAATGGGTAACAAATTGAGCAGTGTTCATTCTCCTATTGCCCCAAGTATAAATGAAAAGTTTTGGGCTTAATTAACGTTTTATTGGAAAAAATGCAATTTTTCATTTTCACGGCCCAATGTTTATGACTTTTATGAAACACCTGTGGAGTCCAAATGCTCACTACACCCCTAAAGCAAAATCCTCAAGGGGTGTAGTTTCCAAAATGGGTTCACTTCTTGGGGATTTCCACTGTACTAATACCTCAGGGGCTCTTCAAATGCAACACGGTGCCTGAAAACCATTCCAGCAAAATCTGTGCTCCAAAAGCCAAATGATGCTCCTTCCGCTCTGAACCCTGCCATGTACTCAAACAGCAGTTTATTACCACATATGGGGTATTTTTATAATCAGGAGAAAATGCTTTACATATGTTGGGGTGCTTTTTCTCCTTTATTCCTTGTAAAAATTTGAAAATTCTATGTTTTTTCAGAAAAAAGGTAGATTTTCATCTTCACAGACTAATTCCAATAAATTCAGCAAAAAACCTATGGAGTAGAAATGCTAACTATACCCCTATAAAAATTCCTTAAGGGGTATAGTTTCCAAAATGGGGTCCCTTTTGGGGGGTTTCCACTGTTTTGGTCCCTCCAGTGTGTTGCAAACGTAACATGCCACCAAAAACCATTCCAGCAAAATCTGCGCTTCAAAATCCAAATGGTGCTCCTTCCCTTCTGAGCCCTGCCGTGGGTCTAAACAGCAGTTTATGACCACATATGGGGTAATGACGTAATCAGGAGAAATTGCTTTACAAATGTTGGGGTGCTTTTTCTCCTTTATTCCTTGTAAAAATTTGGAAAATCTATGTTTTTTCAGAAAAAAAGTAGATTTTCATCTTCACAGACTGATTCCAAGAAATTCAGCCAAACACCTATGGGGGTCAAAATGCTAACTATACCCCTAGAAAAATTCCTTAAGGGGTATAGTTTCCAAAATGGGGTCAATTTGGGGGGGTTTCCACTGTTTTGGTCCCTCCAGCAGTGCGTTGCAAACGTAGTTCAAAAAACGATGCAAACATAAAGTAGACATATGGGAAATGTTAACTAGTAACTATTTTGTGTGGTATAACTATATGTTTTACAAGCAGATACGTTTAAATTTAGAAAAATCCTAATTTTTGCAGTGTTTCGCTAAATTTTGGTGTTTTTCACAATAAAATATTGAATGAATCGACAAAATTTTACAACTAACTTAAAGTATAATGTGTCACGAGAAAACAATCTCAGAATCGCATGGATAGGTAAAAGCATTCCCAAGTTATTACCACATAATCAGATCAGACATGTCAGATAGGCGTCCACCTATAGGAGTTAGTATTTATAATTAGTCCATTTAGGCCACATATGGGGATGATTAAGGAGGAGACATTTAAGGAGATGCCTGTGTGTATGACGCCTTCCCCTGACGAAGCCTCGGTGAAACGCGCATCTGGTCAGCAGTGGTGCCCCCGGTCTTCGTCTTCCAGTTACTATTGTCCTATATAGGTGTATGTATATATAGTGATTTTTTGGTATATGTTAATTACAACAATTCCAATGTGCCTATAGTGATAACCATTTACTACTAACCTGTGCACACATTTTCTACATACCCCTTTTCAATCTAATCAGTATATTTTTGGGACCTTGACATTGTGTTACCATCTGGTTTATCCACTGCTTCAGTGTTCTGACTATTTTTAACCTGTGAGGGTTGTCCTATTTCTTGCTTTTATTCATGTTTATGTGTATGTTTATGTAACATTAATAAAGTATTTTTTTTATTTTTTCAATACATGGTCGTGATCTCTCTTTGGTTGGTTGAATGTTTTTTTTGTTATTGCAGCATCTCTTCTCTTTTTTTGCCCTGTATTTATTTGCCCCGTAATACACAGCGTATGGAGCAGGCTCAGCGCGTGAGCCCGCTCCATACTTCTCCCCCTGCACCATGACGTGCACTTACGTCATGGTGCGTGAAGGGGTTAAAAGGCAATACATTAAAATCTTAATCTAATATATGTTTTAGTTCAAGTGGCTCCAAACATGGAACTACATTTGACAATGTTTATTGTAGTTGTATGAACAGCAATGCCAAGCAGTGTCAATAGGACCTCTTTATTGTGCCTTTTTTCTTTAGTTTCATATCCTTTTTATGTCCTTTTTATCATTTAATATGAAGCAAACAACAACACACAGTTATTCATATGAATGAGAATTTTACAATGAACATGCACTTGTGAATGAATTTTCTCCTGGTACAATTTCACTGGAAAGTGCTTTATTGTACAGGGTGGGCCATTTATATGGATACACCTAAATAAAATGGGAATGGTTGGTGATATTAACTTCCTGTTTGTGGCACATTAGTATATGGGAGGGGGGAAACTTTTCAAGCTGGGTGTTGACCATGGCGGCCATTTTGAAGTCGGCCATTTTGTATCCAACTTTAGTTTTTTCAATGGGAAGAGGGTCATGTGACACATCAAACTTATCGAGAATTTCACAAGAAAAACAATGGTGTGCTTGGTTTTAACGTTACTTTATTCTTTCATGAGTTATTTACAAGTTTCTGACCACTTATAAAATGTGTTCAAAGTGCTGCCCATTGTGTTGGATTGTCAATGCAACCCTCTTCTCCCACTCTTCACACACTGATAGCAACACCGCAGATCTGCAATGCTGTAATTGCTGCAAATGGAGCATTCTTTGACGAAAGCAAAGTTTGAAGGAGAAAATTATTATTTCAAATAAAAATCATTATTTCTAACCTTGTCAATGTCTTGACTATATTTTCTAGTCATTTTGCAACTCATTTGATAAATATAAGTGTGAGTTTTCATGGAAAACACAAAATTGTCTGGGTGACCCCAAACTTTTGAACGGTAGTGTATATATCTTTTATCGGATAATATGACCTGTAATCATGACCCGGTAGTCGTTATTGTGGCCGACTCCCCTCCCGGTTATATAGCAGGGATCTTGTTTCTTTTAACCATTTGTACACTGCCTGAGGAAGAGACCTGTCCGGTCTCGAAACAATTTATTGTTGTATTCTTGTACGAAATAAAAAATTTGCCCTACTCACCTTGTCTTCCGACTGGGTTGAACGAATGTAACGAATACCGGCTGCACCAGAGAAAATGTCAGCTTTTTCCTTTGTTTTCTTCCTATTGAAATATCGAGACTGCTCCAGTCCTCGAATCGGATCTCCGGCTGCACCCAGAACCAACTACTCGAGCTCCAGAGGACTACTGAACTACACGCTTTTGGATGTTATGCTCCCAGCATAACTCAGCAAGGTTAGCATAAACTTGAATCCTCTTTTATCAAGTTTTTTTACTGTTTCATGCACTATGTGCGTTTTGTCATTTTTCTTTTATCCTGTCCCATATGAAATTGTTGGCATTCTTAACCTGGTGTCGTTTCGTTTTGCTCTTCCTGCATCCTTTAGGATTCATAATGTATTTCACAAATCTCTCTCCAAAAATTTTTTTTCCATCATCTGGTCAACTCAAGAAACCTCCTCCTCCAGTTCAGATAGAAAGAGAAATGGAGTTTGAGGTTCAGAGAATTGTGGATTCTAGAAGGGTCAGGAGTACTCTACAATACTTGGTATACTGGAAGGAGTATGGGCCACAAGAACATACTTGGGTTCCTGCCCATTCAGTACACGCCAGTCGTTTGGTTAAAATTTTCCACTTGAAGTTTCCTTTGAAACCAAGGCTGAGGTTTAAGGGTGCGGTGGCCCCTCGTAGAAGTAGGGGTACTATTAGGAAAACACCTGTTCCATTAAGGTCGCTTTGACAACCTGTCTAGCTTCTGGGCGGTTCTTCTTTTACCTTAAGTCTATCTCTCTTCTCTGTCCTTCTGCCAATCAGCTGTGGGGTTGTATTTATACCTGTCTTTTCCCACCTGTCTTTGCTTGTGAATTTTTCCTATCTCCTGGTTTCTGATCAAGCACCTGTCTGCTCCTGCCCTTCTGATTTCTGGATCTCGTGTATACTGACCTCAACTGGGTTCTTGTTAACCCTCTCCTTACCGATTCTGATTATTCTCTCCCGGCTGGTTTTGACCGTGGCTTGTCTGATTACCCCTACACCGTTTCTGGACTTTCAGTTAACCTACCGGCTGTCTGGTTTCCAGCTCAGGTTTGCCTGCATTGCACCTCTTATCCAAAACTATACTCTGATAAGACAACCTGGGATCTAAGCAGCAAAGTCCATCACACCTTGAGGTCGGCTCTGGCAAACACCTTAGAGTAGCCTTAGACACTGTCGATCAGAGTGGTTACGGATTTGAGGTTGCGAGTTTACGTGCACGCTCTCTCCCAGCAGGCTCCAGCAGCCTTGAGGTATCGCTCCACCTTGCATTTCCATAACACTCTGGGACTCTGGCGAAGCCTCTGACATCACTGTCCATATTTGGACAGTAATGTCAGGGGCTTCCTCGGAGCAGAGTCGCTTATAGCGCTCTGCATGGGACTCCTCTCCTCCAGACATTACTGTCCATATAAACATCTAAAAATCAGGAGCTGTTTTCCCTTGAAAACAGTGCCGTATTTTCAGACCTTTTTAGTAAGCGTGTGAACATACCCTTATACTGCTACATCAACTGAAAAAGAGGAAAGTTATGGCTATTGGAATGCAGTTAAAAATTGTGCTTGGATAGAGGGAAGGTAAAGACCACGTCAGAAATTTACAGATGTATTTTTTTTTTTAACGTTATATTAGTGTAGTAGTGTTACAGTATGTGCAGTGGCAGTATGATATTGGTACTATTGCTTACCACTGAATGATGCAATTATTTTTCTTTGTTACCATTTCTCCATACTTCGGACTGATTGCTGCGTACTGTACAGTTTGTCTAATCTTCTAACCTCTTCTCCAAAAATCTAAAAAAAAAAATTGATTAAAGGTGTTTTCTAGGACTTTGATATAGATGACCTATCCTTACGAGGGAGCAGGGAGAGAGGCACACACACACACACACACACACACACACACACACACACACACCCACTTGATGCATGTTTCTGTAAGAATTATATGTCACCCCAGTGCTGGTATAACAGCTACACTGTTCATTACTGCTATATAGTGTCCTCAACGCTACTGCAGCTTCTACATACGAGGGTGAGTAAAAATTTGCCCGCACTTTGGTAGAATTTATTTTAATCCAACTTCAGAAAAGACAAATACATCATTTTTTTAGATAAACTACCTGCTTTTGAATACACTTTATTCATCTGTCAACAAGCTTTTGTATTCCCACATTAAAAAATGTTTTGTGCTGAGCTGGGAGCCATGAATGCACCTCTGTCTTCACCCCTTCATCAGACGTAGGCCTTTTTTCAGGGGACCAAACAGGCGTTAGTCTATCCAATAGAATCCGTTCACGTGCATGCTCGATATTGTCATCAGTTGTGGTCGTGGATGGGCATCCGGCGCCTTCTTCATGGCTGACACTTGTGCGACCTTACTTGAACTTCTCTATCCATTCATACATACTTCTTTGTGACAAAACACTTTCCCCATACTATGCACAAAGTCTTCGATAAATATCGGCACCAGACACACCCTCAGACCACAAAACAACGAATCACTGCACGCTGCTCTTCTTTCTTTCAAATCAGAAGTGGGGCAGCCATTGTTTTTCGCACCGCAGTCACAAAGAAACAGACGTAACAAGTTCAAACCTGCACAGCAGTCATTCGGGAGACAGTGACCTCGTATGGAAAGTGCTGATAAGATAGTACGGCCAATAGAAGTTTTAATATAACTGGAGTTCGGATAATTTTTGACTCACCCTCGTCTATATGTGATAGATAGAGATAGAAAAGCTGGATTCTCCTCTTCTAAGTGTACAGTGTATAGAAGACAGGATATCAGTTAGGCTCCGCCCACTAGCTCAGAGAAATCTTAGAATTAGAAATAAGACCTGCAGAGGGAACAACTGCAAAAAAAAATGCAGAATACAAATCATATAATGGCCAGAAATAGTGTTATTCTTCATGTACACACATATGACAGCCTATTCTGAAAAGTCAGGTATGCGTTAAAGAGTACAGAGCAAGGAATAAAGCTCCTCCCCGACATTTGACGTAACTGTACATCATGGCCAGGACACCCCGCTCCATTCTCAATGGGTGTCAGCTGTATGTTACAGCTAACACCTCACTCTAATGGCCAGGACCGGAAATAACTCTGATCCTAATATAACTAAATGGAGAACACCAAAAGGGGATCCCTAGCATGCTTGTTGTAAGCATATGTTTCACTTAGTGTGCAATGTCTATAGGGACCTGGGCACAACAATCCATAGTAAACATGGTAGTAATGGTGAAACCCGCTAATTAATAGCCAAACCTAAAGATTGGAGTCTGACACACCAAAATTAAGTTAAAACAATGTATTAAATCAATTTAAAATAACAAGACATGTTAAAAGCAGAGATGATTTCCACAGTGCGGAAAGACAACCAGATTGTACAGAGGATATCAATATATATATATAGCAATATGAAAGACGCTGTGTAACCACAAGAAAGTAAAGCTACAGCACATTGTATTTGTATAGCATGATTGTATCACAGCATGAAACGGTAGGAGAGCCTACTCAGCACTTCATATATGGACTAAGTTATAAATTAATTCCAATAGCCAGATCATAAATGATCATATGATAGTCCAGTGACTAATCTAAATCATAATATATGCACCGTGTTTAAACTCTGTATAATGCACACAAGAAATTGTCTGTGCAGATGACAAAATACCTATATAGATATAAATTTGGTAAAAAGGAATAAATGCCATATATGAAAGATCTGTGCAAATGCTGAAGATGGACTCTTACACATCATGGAAGTCACCGTCTCTGGTGTCAGCCCCGACGCGCGTTTCGGCCCGGAAGCCTTCGTCTGGGGGTGGTGTCAGGACCGAAAAACAAGCCCTTTAAACCGCCTTGAGCCAATCCAGATGAGTAGTTTAGAAGCCAGAAATATTAGAAAAGTTAATGGGTCGAACGGCATACACGATGCCGCAGTCACGCGAGTCCACATCCGGGGCACTGAACCGGAAGCAGAGGACGCCGAACGCACGTGTCCCACGCTCCAGTCAAGGAAGGGAGGCGGAATCATGTAACCGCGAAACCACGCATGCGCATAGAGCATGGTATGCGGTGTCATTCGAAATGCAGTGAAATTATTTGGATGGATCACATTGAAACAAAGACAGAAGATGAAACAGAGAAAGAAGGAAAAAGGGTTTGTTTGTATTACATTGAGAACTCAGAATCTCTCCCTAACCTGTCCCTACTCTTATTAGAAAAAGAAGACATTCAAACAATATAATCTAAAACAACCGTATAAATAAGTGGTAATATAGATCATTGTAATATAAGATTCTCTATGCATATTCAGAATAGAAAAATACATAATCAAATAAATAAATAAATGAGTAAATAAATATATATATACAAATCACTGCAATATTTCCAGAACATAATCTAAATGTATATAGCAGCATGCATGATAATTTACAAAATTTCCTAGACATTATTTTAAATACATAAGATGTTAACTGAATAAACATATAAGAAAAATTATTTTATATATATATATATATATATATATATATATATATATATATATATCATCTAAGGATACACATTGTAAATATATATAAATATACCTAAATTCACATAAAAGTGTATTATGGTGAAGAAAATTTGTGCAAATAAAGAACAAAATATGCAAAAATCTGTATATACACATTCAGTGCACTATGTGCCTGAAAATATTATACTAGAAGATTGAAAAAAAATAATATATATATATATATATATAAAACTAAAACAAATAGTAGGAAATATAATGGTGGTTTCTCTTGGCTCAAATACCCACAAAATCTCTCTCAGACCGGAGCAGGCAAAACTAAATTGGGTATGATCCAACAAATACCCTAAATAGCATATATAAAGTACAGTGAAGTTTACCGCTCAGACGGCACTGGTAACAGTCCAATATCATTCAGTATAGACACTCTCTCCCAGAAAAATGCAGTGGACAGTCCGCAATGATGCCCCAGAGGAAGCCGGAAGGGCGAAACCCAGGGTCGGGCGAGAGTGTTTGGCGTGCCGCCTAGAAATTTTAAAGATTTTTACTTACCTTGATGCTTTTATTTCTTGTTACTTCTGTGAGTATGTATTAAACTTGGCGTGGAGCAATCTTTTTCAGAGGGTGTTGCACTATGTGTCTTCCTTTTTCCATCTATTAGAGACATAAGATCCTTTTCCTACCAGGAGTTCTTTGAATGTGGAGGGAGACGATAAGGAGCTTGGTGGAACTACAAGGATAAGAATTACCATCCACACCCTCATTGGATTGCGGACTGTCCACTGCATTTTTCTGGGAGAGAGTGTCTATACTGAATGATATTGGACTGTTACCAGTGCCGTCTGAGCGGTAAACTTCACTGTACTTTAAATAGTAGGAAATGCTTAAAACTGGTGACTATTTCATATCAAAATGATAGTGTATATAATTATTAGTGAAAAGTGAAAAGAACCAACACAACTATGAATAAAAGTGAAAAACAAGGAAAATATTTTATTTTTGATATTTTATTTTTATTTATTATTATTTATTTTTATTATTAATATTAGTTGGTGTAAAACAATAAATAAATAAACACTTCGTGTGATGAGAAAAAAGTATATATTGGAAAAAATATTTATATATATAAAATAAATCTGTATAAAAAACATGCATATATACATATATACACATAAACATGTATATGGCAAATCTAAAAAATGATATAGTAATTATATATAGAATAGAAATAAGGAAAATATGAAAACTCCATATGGATAAATCCAATAAATTGAAGTGAGCTATTCACTAATGTGACAAGAATAAATATGTGCAAGTTATACAAATATATATATATATAATCTAGTGATAGATCTCACAAAATATAAAAAGTTAAAATATAAGAAAGAAGGTATATATATATATATATATATATATATATATATATGTATAGGAAGTTAATGATGTTAAAATATATATTTATATATATATATAAAAAATAAATAAATGTCTAATCAGAAAAATCTAAATTATTCACATTTTTACATAACATTATTGTGCAAAAGTTATTAAGATCTATATCCCTACATACATACATGTCTCTATATATATATATTTTTAAATAAATTACAGGAGATTAAACTTGATGAAGGAGCGGAGGTCATCTTGGCCTCCTTCGATGTAACTTCGCTTTACACGTCCATACAGCATGAGGGTGGATTGAGAGCCGTTGAAATACTATTACAACAATCGGATTACTCTATTGAATGTAGATCCTTTATATTATCACTTTTGGAAATTATTCTATCAAAGAATTATTTCCTTTTTCGTGATCAGTTTTTTATCCAATGCAAGGGAACTGCCATGGGCTCCAACATTGCCCCTACATATGCCAACATATATATGCGTTCACTTGAGGAGGATCTCGTCTATGTGTCCCATCATTTTCGGCATGTGCTGCGATGGTGGAGGTACATAGACGATGTCTTCCTCGTCTGGACTGGCAGTTCCTCTGAGCTTACGGATTTCCATAATTTCTTGAATACCATAGATCAGACAGTGAAGTTTACATTGGTCAGTTCCAAAAGTACTTTGCAATTTTTGGATGTGCTAGTGGAACTGAGTGGAACTACATTCTACACTGATTTATTCGTTAAAACTACAGATAGGAATAGCTTACTGAGATATGACAGCTCACATCCTAGAAAAATGATGAATTCTTTGCCGGTTAGTCAACTTATGCGAACCAAGAGAATCATAGATAGACCTGACAAACTTTCTGTTGGCCTTGATCAGATGATGGATAAGTTCAAAGCCAGAGGATACCCCAAACGTATATTAGAACAGCACAGACGTAGGGTAGATTCTATCCCTAGAGCTGATCTTTTACAGGACAGGATACACAGGGATCAAAAACGTATCCCATTTATTACCACTCATACACAGATGAGTAATCGGATATATGATGTTATACGGTTACATTGGCCCATGTTGGGTCGATGTTTCCCACATGTAGAACCTTTCAGAAGACCGCCCCTGTTCACTTACCGTAGACCACCCAATTTGAGAGATAAGTTAGTCAAATCGGACTTTGGTCCATCAAGAATTAAACTACAGACTTTTTTATCTTCCCCCAGGAAGGGCTGTTTCCCATGTCTCAGTTGTACGAACTGCACGCTTTTGGTCAAGGGCAGTCAGTTTGTGCATCCTGATACTGGTAAACAATTCTTCATCAATTACTTTTTGACATGCAATACTGAATTTATTATCTATGTGCTCCAATGCCCTTGCCGTCTCCTGTATGTAGGAGAAACGACACTTGATGCTAAAACAAGACTGAACCAACACCGCTATACTATACGAAAAAAAAGAGATTTGACCTTCCGGTCTCTAAACATTTTTCTGATTTTAAACACAGTGAAAGAGACTTGAAATTTTGGATAGTAGATCATGTACCCCCACTACACAGGGGTGGTGATAGAGTTAGATTGTTACAGATTGGGTACACTTAAACCAGGGGGCTTAAACGTTGAGTTTCCTCTGGGTACCGTTATTAAATAAATTTTGCATACAGTTACACCTCTTACATTAGATATTCAATCCACGTCTTCCTTGGTATTAGGATTGATTACCATTTCATGTCCTTTTCAAAATTTTATTACATGTTTTTAATACACTTCTCTTTATTCACAGATTACGTATTTTCATATCACATCGCGGCATTGATCGACTCACCGATACTGGGACTGGCTCATTTATACTAATGAAATATGCTTATTGTATTTTCTGTTGAAAATCTTGACAACTATAATTAGTATTTTCAAATGCATTGAGACGCGCCAATATTTGACATGTGGTTTGAGTTAGACATGTACAACTATGCAATATGTGCAATTTTTGCGCTATATGTGTGTATATATATATATATATATGTGTATACACTATCAGGAGTTGATTTATCTTTTCAGAATACCCGTGATTTAGGGTTCTGTATTTAATCCTCTACGTAGTAGACTGAGGTCTCTTTATATACACACATACATATTTGACATTCTAGTACATATTGTCTTCCTGTATCAAATAGGAGTGATAAAGGTTTTTTCCCCTTCACTCCTAAAATTCCATTTCTCATTGTGGATTTTCTTCGCATGTCTATGATTGGCATTTGCCCACTTCGGGTATGGCTGATTGGCGTTCCCTTCGTGACTGCGCATGCGTAACATGCGCAGCACGAATACTAATGCTTCCAATGCTTCTGACAGCTCGACAATGGTGATTGCAGCACATGTTTTGTGTTTACGTTGGAGCCGGATCCTTATTCTCGGTGAGTCCCTCAAGTGTAGTGATATCTACACATGTGCACGATCCTATCTAATTATATACAATTTAAAGATTGTTAGACTATATAACTTTCTGTAATGTATTATGTTATGTATTACAGTCCTGTTGTGATAGTATCTTTTTAACACATTCCTCACTCATTTAATGTTGCATATATGAATTCACTATGTACCTTTTGGCAACCTTATATGTGTTGTTGCATTTTATTGGCACTACTTTTTTATAACATTGGTTCTCCTATAAATGTGTGGTCATGACATGAATCTGTTCACTTGAGAAAGGCTCCTGTGTTGAGCTGAAACGTCGTGTGTATATGGACCAATAAAGCACCTTTTTCTACCTTGCTTATACCTTGGAGTGCTGCCTGATTTTTGGATTCTATATATATATATATATATATATATATATATATATATATATATATATATATATGTATTTATTTTATTTTTTTCTTGCTGAAAATAAATATAAAGTGCAAAGCCAGTTAAAAAGATCCGTAGTGTTATCAACAGGCATGACTAAATGCCTGTAATAGAATATTTTTGTTTTTTATTAATTAGAAGTGACAATAGAAAATTGTAAAATATAAAATATATAATAACTAATAAATAATGCATAAAAAATATAATGAATAATATATAATAGATGAAAAATACAGAATAAATAAATAAATAAAGTGAATGGATCCATCCATACGTCGTAACTGCAGTCGTAACTGCTTATCATTGTAAGTAGATAACGTGAATTGCATCTCCCCAAATGAGCTATTCATCAGGATGATCAAAAAGAATGAAGAAATATTATAGGCTCAAGCGAACATCATAATATTGGGTCATAGCAAGTTCTCAAATAAATTGGAAGACAATCTGCAGGAACTAAAAACAAATACACATTATAAAATGGCCTGTACTAGACCCAAACACAAACATCTTAAAAACAGCACCATGAAAATTCCTGACACCCTCACAGAAAAGCTGCAAAACCCAGATTTTCATTCAAACTCTTGGGTTGTAAAGTCTTCAGTTTCCAAATCCATTTGGACTCAACTCTCAACAGTTTTTTCATTAGTGACCCTCCTCTCAGATCAAGTTTCACATGATCAATGCCTTTGATTTTAAGATCTTTGGATGCACAATTATGATGCAGGAGAAAATGTCGTGGCAAAGTTTTCACAAGATCTATTTTGTCTAGCGCTGTCCCCCTAGCTGCCTCAATACTATTAACATGTTCTCTTGTTCTAATTTTGAGTTCTCTTGTCGTGAGACCAATATAGATTTTTGGGCAGGGGCAATATGCATAATAGATTACTCCCTTTGTGTTGCAATTGATAGGCCAGGTAATCTTGTATGTTAGTTGGCCGGACAAGTCCACAAAGCTATCACTGCTAACAATATTTGGGCATGCTATGCATCTGCCACATGGGTGGAAATCCCATTTAGGTTTAGATGCTCCAAAGATCGGTTTGATCGTTAGGGGTTGGTGGTAGCTGTGAACCAGCGTATCACGAAGATTTCTTGCCCTCCTTGATGCTACCGCAGGTTTAGTGGGTAGGATTTCAGCTAAAATCCCATCAGTTTGTAGAATGGGCCAGTGTTTAGACAGACATTTCCGCATTTCCCCCATCTGTCGTGATAGGTGGTAACATACCTGATTATACTATCGTCGCTCTTCTTCATGGCAGGGTGGAGTAATTGAGTCCGTGTGGCCCTGCATGCCCTCTAATATGCCTTGTTTATACATCTTGTGGTATAGCCCCTATCAGAGAAACGTTGTTTAACCCCTTAATGAGCAGGCCATTTTGCACGTTAATGACCAAGGATTATTTTTTGTTTTTTCACGGTCGTATTACAAGAGTCGTAACTTTTTTTTTATTACGTCGACATAGCCGTATAAGGGCTTGTTTTTTGCGGGATGAGTTGTATTTTGTAATTGTACCATTTTTAGATGCTTATAACATATTGATTAACTTTTATTAACTTTATTTTAGGAAAGAATTGAAAATAAGCAGCTATTCCAGCATTAATTTTCACGTTATAAATTTACGCCGTTTACTATGCAGCGTAAATAACATGTTAACTTTATTCTATGGGTCGGCACGATTATGGGAATACCAAATATGTAAACGTTTTATATGTTTTCCTACGTTTGCACAATAAAAACCCTTTTAGAAAAAAATTACTTGTTTTTGCATCGCCGAATTCCAAAAGCCGTAATTTTTTTATTTTTCCGTCGATGTGGCCGTATGTGGGTTTGATTTTTGCGGGACAATGTGTAGTTTTCATTAGTACTATTTTGGGGTACATAGGACTTATAGATTAACTTTTATTTTATTTTTTATGGGGGGAATTGGAGAGAAGAGAGAATTTTGCCGTTGTTTTTTGCGTTTTCTTTGGACGCCGTTCATCCGGCGGTTTAATTAATGTGTTCATTTTATTGGTCAAGTTGTTATGATCGCGGGGATACCATATATGTGTATGTGTGATTTGTTTTGACACTTTTACTAAATAAAACCACTTTTTGGGCAAAAAAAGTAGTTTTATTTGACTTTGACTGTAGTTTTTTATTTATTTTTTTCACAAACTTTATTTAACTGATTGACATTTTTTTTTAAGTCCCACCAGGGGACTTCACTATGCGATCTGTTGATCGCATATATAATGCTTTGGTATACTTAGTATACCAAAGCATTATTGCCTGTCAGTGTAAAACTGACAGGCAATCTAATAGGTCATGCCTCCGGCATCGCCTAACAGGCAGATGCTGAAGACAGACCTGGGGGTCTTTGTTAGACCCCCGGCTGTCATGGAAACCCAACGGCGACCCGCGATTTGTTTTCGGGGGCGCCGATCGGGTGACAGAGGGAGCTCCCTCCCTCTGTCAAACACATTAGGTGCCGCTGTCACTATTGACAGCGGCATTTAATGGGTTAAACTGCCGGAATCGGAGCGCGCTTCGATTCCGGCAGTTGCAGCAGGAGCCAGGCTGTGTATAACAGCCGTGCTCCTGCTGCTGATCGCGTGGGTACAGTGGCAGTACCCGCGCCATCACAGGACGGATATATCCGTCCTCCTGCGCGAACTAGCAGCTGCTGAGAACGGATATATCCGTCCTTCGGCGTTAAGGAGTTAAGGTTAATCGCCTACTTTTCAAAATCCTCATCGGATGAGCACCATCTCCTTAATCTTAAAAACTGCCCAACCGGAATAGACCGGATCATATGTCTAGGGTGCAGCGAGGAGGCATGCAAATAAGAATTGACTGATGTCTCTTTCCTATGTACATCTGTCTGAACACAATCAGTGTTGTCACGCTTGATTAATACATCCCAAAAAATCAATGGCAGTTGCATTTGTTTTCCAGGTTTGTCGGATGTTAAGTTCATTGACATTTAGTTCACCCATAAAGGAAGTAAATTCCTCTTGGGTGCCCTGCCAAATTATGAAGATATCATCGATGAATCTGGTCCACAAGACCACCTTGTTCATCGATGATATCCGGTCAGATAGGAAAAGATCCCTCTCCCACAGTCCCAGGAAAAGATTGGCGTAAGAGGGAGCACAGGCTAACCCCATCGCCGTTCCCTTGAGCTGTAGATAGAAGGATCCATTGAATGTGAAGAAGTTGTGTGTGAGTACAAATTCCAATAGAATGAGGATAAACTGAGACAGACCTGGATCAGTGTCAGTCATCCTCAAGAAATATGCCACTGCCTGGAGACCATCCTGGTGTCGGATGTTCGTATACAGTGATTCAACATCACAAGTTGCCAGTAGCATATCGGATTCGAGTTGGACACCCTCCAGTTTTTTAAGGAGATCCGCCGAGTCTCTGAGGTATGATGGCAAAGTCTCTACTAGTGGTTTGAGAATTGCATCAATATATTTACTTACATTGTCACAAAAATTCCCTCTCCCAGAAATAATGGGACGCCCTGGTGGTAATTTTGAATTCTTATGGATCTTCAGCAACAGATACAGACTTGCCACCGTGGGATCCTGTACCATAAGACATTCTGATAAGGCGGTAGAGATGGTGCCCGCACCCAAAGCCTCTCTCAGTATGTTATGAAGCGATGTGCTGAAAGCAGAGAGGGGATTAAAAGTCAATTTCTTGTAACAAGTAGGATTCCTCAGTTGGCGATACGCTTCCTTTTCATATAAATTTCTTGGCCAGACCACTATATTACCACCCTTATCAGCTGGTTTAAATACAGTGTCTTTGAGGGATTTTAACCTGTCTTGTTATTTTAAATTGATTTAACTAATTTACATAACTCTGATCCTGCCTGTTTAACCACTTAAATGCCATGGACAATAGTGACTGCGGCATCTAAGCCATTAGAAAGCGGGGGGCCCTCCATCACCCCCCGCGATGTGATCGCGGGGTGCTGATGGAACTCATGGCAGCCTGGGGGCTTAATAAAGGCCACCATATTTGTACTTCTAATAAGCCCTGTAAGAGTAGACTGTCAAGTGGGCAGTCCCCAGCGCTCGGTGTCTTTGACTGGGATTGACACTGAGCACTTGATAGTCTACTCTTACAGGACACTGACACTTACTGGACCAATTGCCGAGGCACATGGGCAGCTAGCAGGACAAGAAAAGTAACGCTATAATCCGTGCACTCAGCTGGTTTAATATGTAAGAGGACGTGGCAGGTCCTCCTTAAAAGGAGAGGGTAAAAAATACAATACACTGCGACAGATAGATATTGCAGTGTATTATACCAGCGATGAAATTATCATTTGTTGAAATCCTTTATTAATGTACAAAAAAAAAGAAATAAAAATTTGGCATTTTTGGGGCCCCAAGCAAAGTTATGTCTGGGACTCTAATAGTGGTAGTGCCACACACAGTGCCCCTGCAGATAGGGCCACACAGTGGCCCCTGTAGATAGTGCCATACCCCCTGTAGATAACACCACACACTCACCTGTCGATAGTACCACATACTCCCCTGTAAATAGAGCCACACAATCCCTGTAGATAGTGCCACAAAAACCCTGTAGATAGTGCCACCCCCCCCCCCCTCGGATGCCCGGTGCTAGCGGAGCCACTGGTTCTTTGTAGAATAAAAAGTTATACAATTTTCAATATACTTTCTGTATCAATTCCACACGGTTTTCAAGATCACTGCTTGCAGTCATCGCATAGAAACTTCCATTGTTTACTCATAGGGGATAAAAATCCTGGTCAAATAAATAATATTTATGTACTGAAACAGGAATTCCCCTTTAAGTGTTCAAAAGGGTTTAACCCCTTCCCTACCTATTTTTGGCCATTTTTCGGGCCGCAGACGGCCGAAAAATCGGAAGCAGACGCCTCCAAACATCTGCCCACTGATTTCAATGGGGAAAACGACGTTCTGATCCGACGAACCGTGTTTTTTTTCAAAACGGCCGCGTAAAAAAACGGCCGCGAAAAAGAAGTGCAGGTCACTTCTTGGGCCGTTTTTGGAGCCGTTTATCATAGACTATTGAAAACAGCTCCAAAAACGCACATAAAAAACGCCACGAAAAACGCGAGTGGCTTAAAAAACGTCTGAAAATCAGGAGCTGTTTTCCCTCCGTATTTTCAGACATTTTTGAGTTGGAGTGTGAACATACCATAAAGAAGAAGCTGTTACTAACTTGTTAGAGCAGCCTCCTGAATACAGCTGGGATTAGAGGAAATTCCGACCTCAGATGTTTCACCCTTTGATCGCCGTGGTCCGTAACCACGGCATGATCAAAGAGGACTTCCATTTTCGATCTCGTCACTGGGTTTCCATATCGGAGACTGGGCATTCAGCCCTGGGGACCTAGAAAGTACGCCGGGGCTGTCTGTTCGGTACGCCTGCTGTTAGGGCAAACTATGTGTTTTCCTAATAGCAGCCTGTGTAATAATGACATAGTATAATGTACTAGCACACTGCAGTACGCTAATACATTATAAGTAAAAATAAAATGACAAAAAAGTTATCCCTACATGGAAATAAAAAACATTTTACAAAAAATTTATTAAGTAATTACTTATTAAATCTTCAGTTTCTTGGCAATTTCTCGCATGGAATAGCCTTCATTTCTAAGAACACTGTCGAGTTTTACATGAAAGCTCTCTTTTTCTAGCCATTTTGAGAGTTTAATCGAACCCACAAATGTAATGCTCCAGATTCTCAACTAGCTCAAAGGAAGGTCAGTTTTATAGCTCCTCTAAACAGCAAAACTGTTTACAGCGGTGCTAACATAATTGCACAAGGGTTTTCAAGTGTTTTCTAATCATCCATTAGCCTTCTAACACAGTTAGCAAACACAATGTATCATTAGAACACTGAAGTGATGGTTGCTGGAAATGGGCCTCTATACATCTATGTAGATATTGCATTAAAAACCAGATGTTTGCAGCTAGAATAGTCATTTAGCACATTAACAATGTATAGAGTGTATTTCTGATTAATTTAATGTTATCTTCATTGAAAAAAACTGTGCTTTTCTTTCAAAAATAAGGTAATTTCTAAGTGACCCTAAACTTTTGAACGGTAGTGTACATTACAGCGCCGATCACATTATGTAGAGGATAGGGCACGTATAATGTGGGGACAGAGCCTCTTTAACATGACACAGGACTCATGGTAGCGCTCACCCTTTCTTCTCCGAACAATCATTCTTCTTGATGTCCCAAACAATCTGTAGGGGGCTTCATCAGAGAAAATAACTTTACCCCATTCCTCTGCAGTGCAATCCCTGTACTTCCTGCAGAATCTCAGTCTGTCCTTGAAGTTTTTCTTGGAG
Source organism: Rhinoderma darwinii (assembly GCF_050947455.1). NCBI lineage: Eukaryota > Metazoa > Chordata > Amphibia > Anura > Rhinodermatidae > Rhinoderma > Rhinoderma darwinii. The sequence continues at coordinate 90,276,483 of NC_134687.1, forward strand.
AGAAGTGGCTTCTTTGCTGCCCTTCTTGACACCAGGCCAGCCTCCAAAAGCCTACGCCTCACTGTGCGTGCAAATGCACTGACACCTGTCTGCTGCTATTCGTGAGCAAAAAATCCTCTTTAGGAGACGGTTCTGGCACTTGCTGGACTTTCTTGTGAGCCCTGAAGCCTTCTTCACAGCAATTGAACCTCTCTACATGAAGTTCTTGATGATCCGATTAATTTTTTCATTGACGTGGCTGTATGAGGCCTTGTTTTATTTGCGAAAAAAAATTAAAATTCTCCCGCATAAAACAGGCCTCATACAGCCACGTCATTGAAAAAATAAAAGACTTATGGCTGCTGAAAGGCAGAGAGGCAAAAACAAAAAAAATTAGCTGGTCATTAAGGCCTTTTCAGGCCCGATCATTAAGGGGCTAAGTTAAATTTCATGGCAAGGAATGACTTTGCAATTCATCTGATTATTCTTCATAACAATGTAGAGTTAATGCAAATTTCCACTATAAAAACTAAACCAGCCAACTTTGTGAAAAGCCAAATTTGTGTCAGTCTCATAACTTTTGGCCAGGAGTGTACATTGAAGACTTCCCTTCAATTTCCCTGCCCCAACTAATAACATATGCCAAAGCCTTGTTTGCACTGTGCATATAACCAAATGGACATGTGCAGTGCAAAAAAGAGCAAACATGCTGCCATTACTAGGAACCAGAAGATAGAAGAAAAGAATGCAGCACTTGTCCAATATGCAAATAAATCAGCTGTGTAGTTTTTATATTTCAGTCATTTTTTTTATAGACGTAATACATGAAACACATATTGACATAACATTCATAAATAGAACAGCAGGATTCACAAAGCCAATATATTTCCACATGGTGAAGCACCTCAGCATAAGGTCTTTTTAACACGGCCGTGTTCAGACTGTGAGATATGAACCGTATGTCGGCCGCATTTTCTGGACCGAACACAGTTCAGGGAGCCATACTCCTGGTATCATAGTTATTGATGATGCTATGTGTCCCTGCCTCCCTGCGGGAATACTGTCCCGTACTAGAATCAATACGGGATGGTAGAACACAAGAACCAAGCTCAGTACATAAATTGGTTCTGGTGTTGTATTTATGTACTGAGCTTGGTTCAGGTGTTATATTTATATGCTGAGCTTGGTTCTGGAGCTGTATTTATGTACTGAGTTTCTCTTTGGTGCTGTATATATGTATTGAGCTTGGTTGTTATGATGTATATAACTCCAGAACCAAGCTCATACATATACAGGTCCTTCTCAATAAATTAGAATATCATCAAAAAGTTAATTTATTTCAGTAATTCAATTAAAAAAGTGAAACTCATATATTATATATATTCATTACACAGAGAGTGATCTATATCCAGCATTTTTTTCTTTTAATGTTGATGATTATGGCTAACAGTTAATGAAAACCACAAATTTAGTCTCTTAGAAAATTAGAATATAAATATATGTCCAATTTCAAAAATTATTTTTAATACCGAAATGTTGGCCTACTGAAAAGTATGTAGAGTATATGCCCTCAATACTTGGTTGGGGCTGCATTTGCATGAATTACTGCATCAATGCGGTGTGGCATGGAGGCGATTAGCCCGTGGCTATTATTAAGGTGTTATCGATGCCCAGTTTGCTTTCATTGCGGCCTTCAGCTCATCTGCATTGTTGGGTCTGGTGTCTCTCATCTTCTTCTTGACAATACCTAATAGATTCTCTATGGAGTTTGGGTCAGGCGAGTTTGCTGGCCAATCAAGCACAGTGATACTGTGGTTATTAAACCAGGCATTGGTACTTTTGGCAGCGTGGGCAGGTGCCAAGTCCTGCTGGAAAATGAAATCAGCATCTCCATAAAGCTTGTCAGCAGAGGGAAGCATGAAGTGCTCTAAAATGCCCTCGTAGACGGCTGCGTTAACTCTGGACTTGATATAACACAGTGGACCAACACCAGCAGATGACATGTCTCCCCAAACCATCACTGACTATGGAAACTTCACACTGGAGCGCAAGCAACTTGGATTGAGTGCCGCTCAACTTTTTTTTTCAGACTCTGTGACCTGGATTTCCAAATGAAACGCAAAATTTACTTTCATCTGAAAATAGAACTATGGAACACTGAGCAACAAACCAGTCCTTCTTCTCCTTAGCCCAGGTAAGACGCTTCAGATGTTGTCTCTGGGTCATGAGTGGCACAAGGAATGTGACAGTTGTAGCCCATGTCCTGGATATGTCTGTGTGTGGTGGCTCTTGAAGCACTGACTCCCGCCACAGTCCACTCCTTGTGAATTTCCCCCAGAATCTTGAATGGCCTTTTCTTGACAATCCTTTCAAGGCTGCGGTTATCCCTGTTGCTTGTGCACCTTTTTCTACCACACTTTTTCCTTCCTCCCAATTTCCCATTAATATGCTTGGATACAGCACTCTGTGAACAGCCAGCTTCTTTAGCAATGTCCTTTTGTAGCGTATCCTCCTTGTGGAGGGTGTCAATGATTGTCTTCTGGACAACTGTCAAGTCAGCAGTCTTCCCCATGATTGTGTAGCCTACTGAACCAGACTGTTGGACCATACAAAGGCTTAGGCCAGATTAACACGAGCGTGTGCGTTTTGCGCACGCAAAAATAGTGGCGTTTTGCGTGCGCAAAAGGCACTTAACAGCTCCGTGTGTCATGATTATATGGTGCGCGGCTGCGTGCTTTTCGCGCAGCCGCCATCATTATGACACTCTGTTTGTAAACAGAAAAGCACGTGGCGCTTTTCTGTTTTCATTCATACTTTTCACTGCTGTTGCGCGAATCACGCGCGTCCCACGGTAGTGCTTCCGTGTGGTGCGCGTGATTTTCACGCACCCATTGACTTCAATGGGTGCGTGATGCGCGAAAAGAGCAGAAATATAGGACATGTCGTGAGTTTTACGCAGCGGACACCCACTGCGTAAAAATCACGGACTGTCTGCACAGCCCCATCGACTAATATAGTTGCGTGCGAGGCGCGTGAAAATCACGCGCGTTGCACGGACGTATATCACGTTCGTCTGAATAAGCCCTTAGGAAACCTTTGCAGGTGTTTTGTGTTGATTAGCTGATTAAAGTGTGACACCATTAGTTTACAATCTTGAACTTTTACCCAATATTATAATTTTCTGAGAGACTAAATTTTGGGTTTTCATTAACTGTTAGCCATAATCTTCAACATCAAAAGAAAAAAATGCTGGAAATAGATCACCCTGTGTGTAATGAATCAATATATGAGTTTCCCTTTTTTAATTGAATTACTGAAAGAAATTAACATTTTGATGATTGATTGAGAAGGACCTGTATATATACAGCACCAGAACCAAGCTCATTAGATATTTACAGCACAAGTGTAACAACTGGCAGGTATGTGGACCCACTGGTCCACTCCGCCGTAACGGAGCAGCTACTGATCAACAAAGTCACTGGCAGTCAGTGAGGTGAAAGTACCTGTATAGTCAGACGTGGGTTTGTGCCAGACAATCAGAGGAAGCAGGCTTGCACAGGACAATGGAACTTGGCTAAGACACCGGACAGGAGTAGTGCAGTCGTTTCAGACACTGGACTTGGCTAAGACACCAGGCAGGAGTAGTAGCGTCGTCATGGACACTGGACTTTGGGTAACAAACAACGCTCAGGTAAAGAACAAGAGGGCAGAGACGCTTTTATAGCCCAGTAGCATTCTGGGCCAGATTGCAGACTTCCTGCAATTATGCGCGCACTGGCCCTTTAAGACCGTGCACGCGCGGGCGCGCGCACCCTCCGGAGACAGTCTCGATACCCGGAAGTGAGTGCCGGCGCCTCACAGGAGGACGATGCTGTAAGGAACTCGGATGTCCATGGCCACGGCAGTCAATGGGCAATTCAGAACGACGGGCCGTGGCCATAGACGTTACAGTATCCCCCCTCTTACCTCCCCTCTTCTCAAGACCAGAGCGGGGGAGAAACTTCCTCATGAGGACAGGGGCATCAATGTTCTCCTCTGGCTCCCAAAACCTCTCTTCCGGACCGAACCCCCTCCAATCCACTAAACAAAACGTCCTTCCTCCCACCTTCCTAGTGGCCAGAATCTCCCTTACTTCAAAAGTCCCGGATGAGCCGCCAGGGACCACTGCGGAACTAGCAATCCTGTAGTAGCGGTTCAGGACCACGGGTTTCAGCAAGGAGACATGGAAGGAGTTAGGGATCTTAAGGGTAGGAGGCAACCATAGCTTGTAAGACACCGGGTTGATCTGTAGCAGGATTTCGAAGCATTCAAATGCGGCTTCTGCCTCCGGAGTACACACTTTGGCATTCATACCCTTTTTAGTGAGGGTATAAATGGGAGCAGTCAAAGATGAGAAGTTGAGAATGAACAGCCGGTAGAAGTTGGCGAATCCCAGGAAGCGTTGTATGGCCCTTAAGCCTTGGGGGCGTGGCCACTCCAGGACAGCCTCAGGGTCCATCTTGAGGCCGTGATCGGAGATGATATAGCCCAGGAAGGGTAGAGACTTTTTCTCAAACACACACTTCTCCAGCTTGGCATAAAGATGATTTTCTCTTAAACGAAGCAACACCTGGCGGACATGACTGTGATGAGTTACTGGATATGGGGAAAAAATAAAAAATGTCATCGAGATACACCACAACACAAACATAAAGGAGATCACGAAAAATGTATTTGACAAATTCTTGAAACACCGCGGGGGCGTTACAGAGGCCGAAGGGCATAACTAGGTATTCATAGTGCCCATCACGAGTATTAAAAGCAGTCTACCACTCGTCCCCTGGACGAATCCAGATCAGATTGTAGGCCCCCTGCAGGTCCAGTTTAGAAAAAAAAATTGCCCCCCCGTATGCCATCAAACAGTTCTGAAATCAAAGGAAGTGGGTACCTGTTCTTCACCGTGATCTGGTTCAGGCCTCTGTAGTCAATGCAAGGTCGTAGGGATGCATCTTTCTTCTTGACAAAGAAGAACCCAGCTCCGGCCGGGGACGAGGATTTACAAATGAAGCCCCTCTCCAGATTCTCTTTAATGTAGGCCGACATAGACTGGGTCTCTGGCAAAGAGAGAGGGTACACTCTACCGCGAGAAGGAGATGACTCAGGAACCAAGTCGGACAATCATATGCTCGATGTGGCGGCAAGGTCTCAGCTTCCTTCTTATCGAAGACATCGGAGAACATAGTGAAACAAGAAGGAAACCCTGCCAATGACTAAAGTGGAGGAGGCTGCAGTGGCTGGATATGACCCAGACAGCGGTCAACACACTTCGGGCCCCACTGTAGAACCTCTCCAGATTTCCAATCCAGGACTGGGGCGTGTAAACTGAGCCAAGGCAAACCCAGCAGTAGAGGGTTGATGGCCTTGGACAGGACAAACAGGGAGATGCGCTCAGCATGAAGAGCTCCCACTTGAAGTCTTAATGGCTTGGTCACAGACACAACTGGGTCAGGCAATGCCAGTCCATCTACCGAAGCAACAATCAACGGCCTTTCCAGCAGGACAGTGGGCAACTGAAGAAAGTCCACAAGGTCTTGGCAGATGAAATTGGCTGCAGAGCCAGAGTCCAGGTAGGCAGAGACCGGATGGGTCCTCTCGCCAGCAACAATGGTTACGGGAATGAACAGTTTGGAATAGAGTTCTTGATTAAATGCAGTGGCGCCCAGGGTTGTCTATCCAACCAAACCTAGGTGCTGTTTTTTTTTTGGCTTCTGAGGACACAGACGCACGACATGACCAGTGACGCCACAATATAAACAGAGTCCAGAGGTGCGCCTGCACTGTTTCTCCTGGACTGACAATTTTAGCCGATCCACCTGCATCGGAACCTCGGGCAAAGCAGTAGAATGAGGCAATAGGGGTTGCTGGAAGTTGGGCGCCAATCTAGGAAGCCGTCTCTCCTGACGAACTTCATGAGATCTCTCCCTCAGCCTTATGTCCACCCGAGTGGCAAGCAGAATCAAGTCGTCCAAGGCAGGTGGCAGATCTCGAGCGGCCAGTTCGTCCTTGATCTCGGATGATAGACCATGCCAAAAGGATGCCACTAAGGCCTCATTGTTACAGGATAGTTCTCGTGCCAGGGTCCGGAACTGGATGGTGTATTCGCTCATGGAGGTGTCCTCCTGGCGAATGTTAAAGATAGCAGTGGCTGCCGAAGAGACTCGTCATGGCTCTTCGAGAACAGTCCGGAATAACCGCACAAAACCCTGGAAGTCTTGGGTCCATGACGTTCCCAGATAGGGTTTGCCCATGCCAGGGCCTTGCCGGCAAGTAGAGACAAGATGAAGGCGACCTTGGTTCTGTCCGACGGAAATGCTCGGGCATGCAGGGTAAAATGGATATAGCATTGGTTCAGAAACCCCCGACATGTACTGGCATCTCCATAGAACCGAGGAGGTAATGGCAGCGAGAACAGAGGATTCGAGCCAGAACTGCATAGCAGAACAGGCGTGGAATGCAGAACAACATGGCAACAGCTCAGCACGGCACCAGATCTGGATAGCACGGGAACAGGATACAGGAACAGGGAACACTATGAAACTGGAAGACACTAGGGGACCATTAGCAAGACAAACTTTGGGTAACGAACAACGCTCAGGCAAAGAAAAAGAGGGCAGAGCCCCTTTTATAGCCCAGTGGCATTCTGGGCTAGATTGCAGACTTCCTGCAATTATACGTGCACTGGCCCTTTAAGACCGTGCATGCGCGGGCGCCTTCTGGAGACAGTCTCGATGCCCGGAAGTGAGTGCCGGCGCCTCACAGGAGGACGACGCTGCAAGGAACTCGGATGTTCATGGCCACGGCCGTCGAGGGGTAAGTTAGAACGACGGGCCGTGGCCATAGACGTTACATTAGTCCTGAATCTCCTTTACCTCAAAGACATCTGAAGCACCACTAGTGAAGACAACCAGACTCTGACTCTGGGAGGAAACTGAGGAGGAATTTTTATTTTCCTATCGGCATATTTCTTCATGCGATCCACTGACTTCAGGATCGTGGACTTGGTTTGCTGCCAGATGTGAAGAAAGCTTCCAGAAGAAGAATTGGCTGTAGGCACTTGAGACGTAGCCGGCACAGGAAGAGGAACACGTGGATGTTGGCTGTAAACAATGAAGAATGAAGAAGAGGCAGCAGACTCACTGGTGTGATTAATATAAGAGAATTCTGCCCATTCAAGAAGATGCATCCAATTGTCATGTTGAACAGACACAAAATGACGAAGATAATTTTCCAGTACTTGATTAATCCTTTTAACTTGGCCATTAGATTGTGGGTGATAAGCAGAGGTAAAATCCAATTTCATATCCAAAAGTTTACCTCTCCAGAATTTTGACATAAATTGAACACCCTGATCAGACACGATATGGAGGGGTAGTCCGTGCAGACGAAAAATATGCTAAACAAACAAATTTGCCAGACAAGTAGCTGAGGGGAGGCCAGACAGAGGGACGAAATCAGCTATTTTAGAAAAGCGGTACTCTACGACCCAGACAGTGGTACATCCAGCAGGAGGAAGAAGGTCTGTTTTAAAATCCATGGCAATATGTTGCCAGGGACCATCAGGAACAGGCAGAGGTTGGAGCAGACCTGCAGGCTTGGAATGGGTAGCCTTGTTTTGGGCACGGTTGGTACACGAAGGGACATAGTCCACAACATCTATAGGCAGTGAGGGCCAACAGTAGTGACAATAAATATAGTCCTGAGTCTTATGGACACCAGTGTGTCCAGCCAACTTGGAATTATAACACCAGATGAGAATTTTCTTCCTGTCGACAGGACGAACAAAATTTTTTCCAGGAGGAATGTCTCTAATCTGCAGAGGTTTAACAGAAATAATCCTAGAAGGATCAATGATGTGTTGAGGGTCCTCTTCAGAGTCATTTGTCTCAAACGACCGAGACAGGGCATCAGCCTTTATGATTTTATCTGCAGGACGGAAGTGAAGTAGGAACTGGAACCTGGCAAAGAACAGTGACCATCTGGCTTAACGAGGTTTCAGTTGTTGTGCAGACTGTAAATATGTGAGATTCTCGTGATCGGTGTAGGTGATAATAGGATGAGCAGCTCTCTCTAGCAGGTGCCTCCACTCTTTTAAGGCTAATTTGACGGCCAGTAACTCACGAGCTTCAATGGAGTAGTTGCTCTCTGAAGGAGAGAAGAGTTTAGAGAAGAAGCCACAGGATACTGCCTTACCATTGGAGTTTCTTTGAAAAAAGAAGTGCTCCAGCACCGATGGAAGAACTTCCAACGAGAACTGCCAAGACACATCAGGACCGTGAAGAATGGTAGCTGAAGTGAAGGCGCTCTTGAGGTTAGTGAATGCCGACTCTGCCTCAGGGGTACAGACCTTCGCGTCCACTCCCTTCTTGGTAAGTGCTGTGATTGGAGCAGTAAGAGACGGGAAGTTTGGGATGAATTGACGGTAGGAGACCTTGAGAACGTGGCCACTCTTAGATGGACTTCACTTTCTCCGGATCCATCTGGAGTCCACGATCTGAGAATATAGCCCAGAAAGGATCTCCTTTCGTATACGCACTTTTCGAGTTTGGCGTAGAGGTTATTCCCCCTTAACCGCGACAGAACTTGGCGAACCGATGCGTTGTCAGATCTGGTGAGTTAATCAAGATATACCATCCCATAGACATACAGTAAACCCCAGAAGATGTAGTTTACAAATTCCTGAAAAACAGCTGGAGAGTTACACAGTTCAAAGGGCATCACAAGGTATTCGCAGTGACTGTCTCGGGTGTTCAGTGCGGTTTTCCATTAGTCACCTTTAAGGATACGGATCAGGTTATAAGCCCAGCGTAGATCTTGCTTTGTGAAAATCTTGGCCCCACAAATTCTGTCAAGGAGCTCAGAGGTTAGTGGCAAGGGGTACTTGTTTTTAAGAGTGAATTGGTTTAAACCATGGTAGTCGATACATGGTCTGAGAGATCCATCCTTCTTTTGCAGCTGCTCCAGAATCCAGATAAGCGGAAACAAAATTTAATTCTTCGCCAGAGGAGATTGTCACAGGAATAGAAAGTTTGGGAGAGAATTTTACAGTTGGCGTCGATCCACCTAGGGTAGTCCCTCCTATCAACCCTAGGTGCCGGAATTTCCCGGCTACAGGGGACATTGACACACAAAATGGCCCTTGTGACCACAGTAGAAACACAACCCTGCGGAACGCCTGAGCTGTGAGTCTGTCAACCTGCATAGCCTTTTCAGGGGGAACCACTGAAGGAAGAAGTAGAGGTCTCTTGAATTTGGGCACCCGTCTATAGGACCTTTTTTTCCCGACAAATTTCCAGGGTGCGTTCTTGGAACCACATGTCGATTTGTGTAGCCACAAGAATTGGGGCATCCAAGGTAGACGGGAGATCGTGAGCTAGCAGCTTATCTTTTATTTGAGGGGCTATTCATTGCCAGAAGGTTGCTACCAAGGCCTGTTTATTCCAGGAAAGATCAGCTGCAAACGTACTAAACTGGATGGCGTACTCTCCTACGGATATGGATCAGGTTATAAGCCCAGCGTAGATCCAGCTTTGTGAAAATCTTGGCCCCACAAATTCTGTCAAAGAGCTCAGAGGTTATCGGCAAGGGGTACTTGTTTTTAAGAGTGATTTGGTTCAAACCACGGTAGTCGATACATGGTCTGAGAGATCCATCCTTCTTTTCAACTAAGAAGAATCCGGCTCCGGCTGGAGAAGTAGACATGCTGATAAACCCCCTCTCCTGGTTCTCCTTTATATATGCCGACATGCCCTGGGTTTCAGGCAAGGAGAGAGGATAAACCCGTCCACAAGGAGGAGAAGCTTCGGGGGAGCAATTCAATTGGACAATCGTAAGGATGATGTGGAGGAAGGACCTCAGCCTCCTTCTCTCTGAAGACATCCGCGAAACAGACATACTATGGAGGCAGTCCAGAGAGTGACTGGGCCATCAGGGACAGGAGAGGACGAACCTGAGGCAGACAGGGGTGAAGGCATCGGGATCCCCACTGCAGGACCTCTCCAGAAATCTAGTCGAGGGCAGGAGCGAGTTGGTGAAGCCATGGCAATCCCAGCAGGATAGTGTTAATAGCTTTTGGTAGGACATAAAAACCTATTTGCTCCGTGTGAAGCTTGTAACTTCAGAGGTTTATTGGCGGAAAGAATTGGCTCTGGCAGAGGTTGACCATTCACAGAAGCGACCGCCAGAGGTTTCTTCAGAGAAATTGTTGCCAATTGGAGATGATCTACTAGGGCTTGTTGGATGAAATAGGCAACCGCTCCAGAATCCAGATACAAAGTGTGATTCTTCGCCAGAGGAGATTGTCACAGGAATACAACGTTTGGGAGAGAATTTTACAGTTGGCATCGATCCACCTAGGGTAGTCCCTCCTATGCACCCTAGGTGCCGTAGTTTGACCACAAAATGGCCCTTGTGACCACAGTACAAACACAGCCCTGCAGAACGCCTGTGCTGCGAGTCTGTCAACCTGCATAGGCTCTTCAACGGGAACCAACCGAAGGAAGAAGTAGAGGTCTCTTGAATTTGGGCACCAGTCTATAGGACCTTTTTTCCCAACAAATTTCCAGGCCGTGTTCTTGGAATCTCATGTCGATTTGTGTAGCCAGAAGAATTGGGGCATCCAAGGTAGACGGGAGATCACGAGCCACCAGCTCATCTTTTATTTGAGGGGCTAATCCTTGCCAGAAGGTCGCTACCAAGGCCTCATTATTCCAGTAAAGCTCCACTGCCAACATACTGAACTGGATGGCATACTCTCCTACCGTCGATTCCCCTTGACAGAGAGTCAGAAGAGAGGCAGCTGCAGAATACATTCGGCCCAGTTCTTCAAATACAGTAGGAAAAGTATCCAGAAACAATTGTAGGTTTAAAGATTCCGGCCCATCACATTCCCAGATAGGGTTCGTCCATGACAGGGCTTTGCCAGAGAGGACAATAAAAGCAACTTTGGTCACATCAGAGGTGAAAAGATGAGCATGTAACTGAAAATGGATCTTGCTCTGGTTGACACAGCCTCTACAGGTTTTTGCATCTCCATTGTAATGAGATTGGAGTGGCAATGAAATTCCAGACCCAAAACTGACAGGAGTGATAGCGGATGATTAATAAAGAGTTAACAGCCTGTAGGAACTGATCTTGTCATGCACGGAGGTCACACATGTCCATTTGCATCAACTAGATCAGCGTCTCGGGTTGACAAGTGGGATCCATGGCCGGAGAAAACTGTAATAACTGGCAGGTATGTGGACCCAATGGGCCACTCCACCCGTAACGGAGGAGCAGCTGCTGATCAACAAAGTCAATGGCAGTTAGTGAGGTGAAAGTACCTGTATAGTCAGAAGTGGGTTTGTGCCAATTAGAAGAAGCACGCTTGTGCAGGACAATGGGACTTAGCTAGGACACTGGACAGGTGTAGTGCAGTTGTCTCAGACACTGGGCTTGGCCAGGGCATCAGGCAGGAGTAGAGCAGTTGTCACGGACACTAGACTTGGCTAGGATACCAGGCAGGGGTAGTGCAGTCATCACATACGCTGGACTTGGCTAAGACACCAGGCAGGAGTAGTGCAGTCGTCACAGACACTGGACTTGGCTAGGACACCGGACACAGATGGTGAAGTCGTCATGAACACTTGACTTAGCACAGGCACCAGACACAGATACTGGATACAAGGTACAGCTAGGAACCATTTGCCAGACAAACACTGGGAAGACACAACATTGCTCAGGCACTGGGGCAGAGGGCAGGTTAGACTATATAGCCCAGGGAATACAGCGGTAGGCTGGGGAAACATTTAGTGGTGCGTGCGTTGGCCCTTTAAGAGACCACCAAGTAGCGCACACCCTACGGGAGCTAGGGCCAGGAAGCAGAAAGCGCTGGTGTCCCTGGGGAGGAGGAGGGAGACGCCGGCATTGAGGGAACCGCCGGGGGGAGGGGAGATGGCGGTGGTAAGCGGCCTTCGGCATTACAACAACACAAATACAGCTCAGTACAGAGATCATTTGTAAATTCAGTTTAACCCCTGCCATATAGGTTTATACGGCATAAAACTACATCTCCCAGTATAGCCAGAACAATGGTAAGGATATGCTGGGTGTTGCTGTTTCAGAAAAAAGAACGATACACCCATCATTTCGCTGCAGATCATACAGTGACTACAGTATTGATCAGTCACAGGGAGAATAAACATTTACATTTAGTGACTCACAGGTGACGTCTTCTCAGATTGGACTTGTTCTTTTTCTGTTTCCTTTTCCATTCAGTCCAGAACTCTATGAAGACGCCACCTGGCCACAACCCAGTTCTGCGGAGTTTGCCACTCAGATGCCTTCGTTTGCCCACTTTTCCAACATTTCCACACCTATAAACAGAGATAAAATTCTCATGGTGCCACACACTATGGCCCTGAATATAATAGTATCATACACTGAGCCCATGAATAAAATTGTGTCAAACACTATAAAGTAATGCACCACACACACACACACACACACACACACACACACTGCCACCAGTAGATAGTGTCAACCGCAAAGCCCCCTGTAGATCGTGCCCCTCATAGAGTCCTCTTTAGATCGAGCTGCTCTTAGAGCCCTCTGTAGATAGTGCTCCCTATAGAGCCCTCTGTAGATGGTGCCCCCTGTAGATAGATCCCCCATAGGGTCCCATGTAGCTGGTGGCCCGTCGATAGTGACCATTGTTGATAGTGCCTCCTGTAGCCCACAGGATGTATATATTGCCCCCTGTAGATAGTGCCCCCTGTAGAGTACCCTGTAAATAGTGCCCCCTGTAGATAAGGCCCCCATAGATAGAGCCCCTATGTAGATAGTGCCCCCATACAGTTCCCTGTAGATAGGTCCCCCTATAGAGTCCCCTGTAGATAGTGCCCCCCAAAGCATCGCCTGTAGATAGTGCCCCCCTGTAGATAGGGCCCCTGTAGAGTCCCCTGTAGTTAGTTCCCCCTATATAGTCCCCTGTAGCTAGGGCCACCTATATAGTCCCCTGTAGATAGGGCCCCCTGTATAGTCCCCTGTAGCTAGGGCCCCTTATATAGTCCCCTGTAGATATGGACCCCAACACAGCCCACTGTAAGAAAAAAAATGCTATGCTTACCTGTCCCCATTCCCGCACTGTCCTCCAGCTACGTCAGGCCTCATACAGCGGAAGGACGCAGCGGCGCAATTACATCATTGTGCCGACTGCGTCATCGCTAAAGCGCCAAATAGCGAGGCATCCTGTGTGCTAGGCAAATGATTTGTATCCATGTCCTAAGGACGCGGATACAATTGAGTGCAGAGGACCGGTTCCGGGTTCTCGCTTCACCCCAGTTCTGCCAACCAGCTGTATTTTTAACAACCCGGTTCGGGAGAACTGGGGCAAATCACCGGATCCCACCCCTGTGCTTAGGGATATCGGGAACTGGTTTATTTACTAATGCTTCCCAGGGGGATTTACGGAGGGAGACGTGAGCCACTGATTCCATGAAATAATAGAAGTGTATCCAATAACGGTGTACTCAGGAACAAGTCCACCAGACATGTCATAAAAAACCCTCGCTTCTGCAACCCATGAAACATGGGGGACGATCCAAGCCAGCCTCTGAGGGGTTAAATACCATCTCAAGAGTTTATAACTGGATTCTGGCAGGGCCGTATTGATAGAGCTAAGGCCTCAAGCACACTTCAGCAATTTTCTTCAGTGTGCTATCCGTTTTTTTAACGATTAGCATCCGGACCCATTCATCTCTATTGGACAATGCATACTTCTGTTATTTTTGTGGATCCGTGTGTCCGTATCGCAAATAATAGAACATGTCCTACTTGTCCGTTTTTGAGGTTCCGTCTCGCCCATTGTGGCCTATTGGTCCATCAAAATAACGGACCGCATACGGAAGGCATCTGTGTACGATCTGTTCTTTGCGGATCCATTGCCAACCAACGGCAGGGCGGGCCACATTTCCAGGTGTTCCCCATAACAAGTTCAGCTCAATTTTACTTCCTTTAGTTTTTTTGCGAACCGTATAAAACGGATGACATATGGAAGCACAACGGACGCAAAATACGGGTCAAAGGAATGAATGTGGAGTGAAAACGTAAACCATATCATGTCAAAACGGACACACGGATCCGTTTTTTACGGCCGTGAAAATGGTGAAGGATGTGTGCAATAGATTCGACCATATTTTGCCAGTCTCAGAAAAGAAAGCGAGTCTCTTAAATCCTCCTACAATATAAGGGCTTATTCACACGTACGCTGTATACGTCCGTGTGACGGCTGTTAAAACAACGGCCATCACACGGACGCATGTATTTCAATGGGGCAGTTCCCATGTCCTATTTTTCTCAGTTTTCACGGATCCCTTGATAGACTCAAGTCTAGGAGGGATCCGTGAAAACTGGTCCTGCACGGGTGCAACTCGGATGTGAAAAACTGCAGTTTTTCATGTCCGAGTTTGCACTCGTCAGTGTGAATAAACCCCGAGGGCTTATTCACACGACCGTAGCATACGTCCATGTGATGGCCGTTAAAACAATGGCCGTCACACGGACGCATGTATTTCAATGGGGCCACTCACACGGCTGCTGTTTTAACGGACCGTGTGAAGGGTCCGTGGAAAAATAGGACATGTTCTATTTTCTTCCGTTTTCACGGATCTTTCAATAGACTAAAGTCTATGAGGTTTCTGAAGACGGGTCCCGCACGGGTGCAACTCGGACGTGAATCTAGCCTAAGAGAGTGTATCTTTCAGGAAATAAATGATTTATATAATGTAGATATATTGCCCGACCCACGTGGGTTATTATTGAGATTTTCAAAAAACTTTTTAGAAATAAGGTTACTATTTTTGTTTCAGGGAAGGCAGAAAATGTCGGATTTGTTGAGCTGCGTAGCTTTTATTCACTGAACAATGTTACAGAGTACCATTCTGCGGAGACCCGGCCATGTAACCTACTTTTGAGACTCCTGCACTGAAGCAATAAAAAAAACAAATCAGTTGCAAAGATGGACATACTATTAAAGGACGCCCAACTATTATAAGAAACCCTGCGAATGTTCCCCAAATAGGAAAATAATACATTTTGTAATATAATTGCCTTTAAAACTCTGCTGTGGTCCAGGAGGCAAAATGCTTTGTATAAATGCATCTCTACACTTAAAGGGGTTGTCCATCCCTGTCTATAAGCCATCTATATGATAGCAGCCGTACTCACTGTTAGGCCACTTCACATTTGCGTTCATTATTCTGCGGTTCTGCTCCGTCAGAGGAGCAGAGCAAGGGAATAACCGGAAGCGCCGCTTCCATTGAACCACGGACACCACCGGAGTCTGGCGGAAACCCATTGACTTTAATGGGTTCCGTTGGTTTCCAGTGGTTTTACCGGAAACAATAGCGCATCATGCTTCACTATTGTTTCCGGTATTTTCAATGGAACCTGCAATGGAGGCCTCTGACGGAGCATCAGATTCATAGAGATAGATGGGTGCAGGCCTCAACAGTCCTTGATCCAAAGTCACTTTTATTCACCCATGCCAGTATTCACATTCACCCATGCTGGCCTGGGTGAATAAAAGTTCCCTTTCTTTTGGGTGTGCTGCCTTGTCTCTTTTAGATCGAGCGGAGCATCTACCGTAACACAGATGTGAATTAGGCCTTAGGGCATGTTCATACAGTATCAAGCTGAGGATGAAAAATCAAACGCTGAATCTGCCTCCAAAATCAGAGCAGTTTCCAGGCCGATTTTGATGCTGTTTTTAAAAAACAGCCCACTGGAGGTTTTGACTTTGAACATTAAAGTACGCATGCTATTTTTGGTGCTTTTCAGCTCACAAAACAGTGCACAAGGGGTTAATCAGCTTCTTTGTGCGCTGATTCAGGACATAGGTCGGGAGGATTGTCACAGGAATACAACGTTTGGGAGAGAATTTTACAGTTGGCATCGATCCACCTAGGGTAGTCCCTCCTATGCACCCTAGGTGCCGTAGTTTGACCACAAAATGGCCCTTGTGACCACAGTACAAACACAGCCCTGCAGAACGCCTGTGCTGCGAGTCTGTCAACCTGCATAGGCTCTTCAACGGGAACCAACCGAAGGAAGAAGTAGAGGTCTCTTGAATTTGGGCACCAGTCTATAGGACCTTTTTTCCCAACAAATTTCCAGGCCGTGTTCTTGGAATCTCATGTCGATTTGTGTAGCCAGAAGAATTGGGGCATCCAAGGTAGACGGGAGATCACGAGCCACCAGCTCATCTTTTATTTGAGGGGCTAATCCTTGCCAGAAGGTCGCTACCAAGGCCTCATTATTCCAGTAAAGCTCCACTGCCAACATACTGAACTGGATGGCATACTCTCCTACCGTCGATTCCCCTTGACAGAGAGTCAGAAGAGAGGCAGCTGCAGAATACATTCGGCCCAGTTCTTCAAATACAGTAGGAAAAGTATCCAGAAACAATTGTAGGTTTAAAGATTCCGGCCCATCACATTCCCAGATAGGGTTCGTCCATGACAGGGCTTTGCCAGAGAGGACAATAAAAGCAACTTTGGTCACATCAGAGGTGAAAAGATGAGCATGTAACTGAAAATGGATCTTGCTCTGGTTGACACAGCCTCTACAGGTTTTTGCATCTCCATTGTAATGAGATTGGAGTGGCAATGAAATTCCAGACCCAAAACTGACAGGAGTGATAGCGGATGATTAATAAAGAGTTAACAGCCTGTAGGAACTGATCTTGTCATGCACGGAGGTCACACATGTCCATTTGCATCAACTAGATCAGCGTCTCGGGTTGACAAGTGGGATCCATGGCCGGAGAAAACTGTAATAACTGGCAGGTATGTGGACCCAATGGGCCACTCCACCCGTAACGGAGGAGCAGCTGCTGATCAACAAAGTCAATGGCAGTTAGTGAGGTGAAAGTACCTGTATAGTCAGAAGTGGGTTTGTGCCAATTAGAAGAAGCACGCTTGTGCAGGACAATGGGACTTAGCTAGGACACTGGACAGGTGTAGTGCAGTTGTCTCAGACACTGGGCTTGGCCAGGGCATCAGGCAGGAGTAGAGCAGTTGTCACGGACACTAGACTTGGCTAGGATACCAGGCAGGGGTAGTGCAGTCATCACATACGCTGGACTTGGCTAAGACACCAGGCAGGAGTAGTGCAGTCGTCACAGACACTGGACTTGGCTAGGACACCGGACACAGATGGTGAAGTCGTCATGAACACTTGACTTAGCACAGGCACCAGACACAGATACTGGATACAAGGTACAGCTAGGAACCATTTGCCAGACAAACACTGGGAAGACACAACATTGCTCAGGCACTGGGGCAGAGGGCAGGTTAGACTATATAGCCCAGGGAATACAGCGGTAGGCTGGGGAAACATTTAGTGGTGCGTGCGTTGGCCCTTTAAGAGACCACCAAGTAGCGCACACCCTACGGGAGCTAGGGCCAGGAAGCAGAAAGCGCTGGTGTCCCTGGGGAGGAGGAGGGAGACGCCGGCATTGAGGGAACCGCCGGGGGGAGGGGAGATGGCGGTGGTAAGCGGCCTTCGGCATTACAACAACACAAATACAGCTCAGTACAGAGATCATTTGTAAATTCAGTTTAACCCCTGCCATATAGGTTTATACGGCATAAAACTACATCTCCCAGTATAGCCAGAACAATGGTAAGGATATGCTGGGTGTTGCTGTTTCAGAAAAAAGAACGATACACCCATCATTTCGCTGCAGATCATACAGTGACTACAGTATTGATCAGTCACAGGGAGAATAAACATTTACATTTAGTGACTCACAGGTGACGTCTTCTCAGATTGGACTTGTTCTTTTTCTGTTTCCTTTTCCATTCAGTCCAGAACTCTATGAAGACGCCACCTGGCCACAACCCAGTTCTGCGGAGTTTGCCACTCAGATGCCTTCGTTTGCCCACTTTTCCAACATTTCCACACCTATAAACGGAGATAAAATTCTCATGGTGCCACACACTATGGCCCTGAATATAATAGTATCATACACTGAGCCCATGAATAAAATTGTGTCAAACACTATAAAGTAATGCACCACACACACACACACACACACACACACACACTGCCACCAGTAGATAGTGTCAACCGCAAAGCCCCCTGTAGATCGTGCCCCTCATAGAGTCCTCTTTAGATCGAGCTGCTCTTAGAGCCCTCTGTAGATAGTGCTCCCTATAGAGCCCTCTGTAGATGGTGCCCCCTGTAGATAGATCCCCCATAGGGTCCCATGTAGCTGGTGGCCCGTCGATAGTGGCCATTGTTGATAGTGCCTCCTGTAGCCCACAGGATGTATATATTGCCCCCTGTAGATAGTGCCCCCTGTAGAGTACCCTGTAAATAGTGCCCCCTGTAGATAAGGCCCCCATAGATAGAGCCCCTATGTAGATAGTGCCCCCATACAGTTCCCTGTAGATAGGTCCCCCTATAGAATCCCCTGTAGATAGTGCCCCCCAAAGCATCGCCTGTAGATAGTGCCCCCCTGTAGATAGGGCCCCTGTAGAGTCTCCTGTAGTTAGTTCCCCCTATATAGTCCCCTGTAGCTAGGGCCACCTATATAGTCCCCTGTAGATAGGGCCCCCTGTATAGTCCCCTGTAGCTAGGGCCCCTTATATAGTCCCCTGTAGATATGGACCCCAACACAGCCCACTGTAAGAAAAAAAATGCTATGCTTACCTGTCCCCATTCCCGCACTGTCCTCCAGCTACGTCAGGCCTCATACAGCGGAAGGACGCAGCGGCGCAATTACATCATTGTGCCGACTGCGTCATCGCTAAAGCGCCAAATAGCGAGGCATCCTGTGTGCTAGGCAAATGATTTGTATCCATGTCCTAAGGACGCGGATACAATTGAGTGCAGAGGACCGGTTCCGGGTTCTCGCTTCACCCCAGTTCTGCCAACCAGCTGTATTTTTAACAACCCGGTTCGGGAGAACTGGGGCAAATCACCGGATCCCACCCCTGTGCTTAGGGATATCGGGAACTGGTTTATTTACTAATGCTTCCCAGGGGGATTTACGGAGGGAGACGTGAGCCACTGATTCCATGAAATAATAGAAGTGTATCCAATAACGGTGTACTCAGGAACAAGTCCACCAGACATGTCATAAAAAACCCTCGCTTCTGCAACCCATGAAACATGGGGGACGATCCAAGCCAGCCTCTGAGGGGTTAAATACCATCTCAAGAGTTTATAACTGGATTCTGGCAGGGCCGTATTGATAGAGCTAAGGCCTCAAGCACACTTCAGCAATTTTCTTCAGTGTGCTATCCGTTTTTTTAACGATTAGCATCCGGACCCATTCATCTCTATTGGACAATGCATACTTCTGTTATTTTTGTGGATCCGTGTGTCCGTATCGCAAATAATAGAACATGTCCTACTTGTCCGTTTTTGAGGTTCCGTCTCGCCCATTGTAGCCTATTGGTCCATCAAAATAACGGACCGCATACGGAAGGCATCTGTGTACGATCTGTTCTTTGCGGATCCATTGCCAACCAACGGCAGGGCGGGCCACATTTCCAGGTGTTCCCCATAACAAGTTCAGCTCAATTTTACTTCCTTTAGTTTTTTTGCGAACCGTATAAAACGGATGACATATGGAAGCACAACGGACGCAAAATACGGGTCAAAGGAATGAATGTGGAGTGAAAACGTAAACCATATCATGTCAAAACGGACACACGGATCCGTTTTTTACGGCCGTGAAAATGGTGAAGGATGTGTGCAATAGATTCGACCATATTTTGCCAGTCTCAGAAAAGAAAGCGAGTCTCTTAAATCCTCCTACAATATAAGGGCTTATTCACACGTACGCTGTATACGTCCGTGTGACGGCTGTTAAAACAACGGCCATCACACGGACGCATGTATTTCAATGGGGCAGTTCCCATGTCCTATTTTTCTCAGTTTTCACGGATCCCTTGATAGACTCAAGTCTAGGAGGGATCCGTGAAAACTGGTCCTGCACGGGTGCAACTCGGATGTGAAAAACTGCAGTTTTTCCTGTCCGAGTTTGCACTCGTCAGTGTGAATAAACCCCGAGGGCTTATTCACACGACCGTAGCATACGTCCATGTGATGGCCGTTAAAACAATGGCCGTCACACGGACGCATGTATTTCAATGGGGCCACTCACACGGCTGCTGTTTTAACGGACCGTGTGAAGGGTCCGTGGAAAAATAGGACATGTTCTATTTTCTTCCGTTTTCACGGATCTTTCAATAGACTAAAGTCTATGAGGTTTCTGAAGACGGGTCCCGCACGGGTGCAACTCGGACGTGAATCTAGCCTAAGAGAGTGTATCTTTCAGGAAATAAATGATTTATATAATGTAGATATATTGCCCGACCCACGTGGGTTATTATTGAGATTTTCAAAAAACTTTTTAGAAATAAGGTTACTATTTTTGTTTCAGGGAAGGCAGAAAATGTCGGATTTGTTGAGCTGCGTAGCTTTTATTCACTGAACAATGTTACAGAGTACCATTCTGCGGAGACCCGGCCATGTAACCTACTTTTGAGACTCCTGCACTGAAGCAATAAAAAAAACAAATCAGTTGCAAAGATGGACATACTATTAAAGGACGCCCAACTATTATAAGAAACCCTGCGAATGTTCCCCAAATAGGAAAATAATACATTCTGTAATATAATTGCCTTTAAAACTCTGCTGTGGTCCAGGAGGCAAAATGCTTTGTATAAATGTATCTCTACACTTAAAGGGGTTGTCCATCCCTGTCTATAAGCCATCTATATGATAGCAGCCGTACTCACTGTTAGGCCACTTCACATTTGCGTTCATTATTCTGCGGTTCTGCTCCGTCAGAGGAGCAGAGCAAGGGAATAACAGGAAGCGCCGCTTCCATTGAACCACGGACACCACCGGAGTCTGGCGGAAACCCATTGACTTTAATGGGTTCCGTTGGTTTTCAGTGGTTTTACCGGAAACAATAGCGCATCATGCTTCACTATTGTTTCCGGTATTTTCAATGGAACCTGCAATGGAGGCCCCTGACGGAGCATCGGATTCATAGAGATAGATGGGTGCAGGCCTCAACAGTACTTGATCCAAAGACATTTTTATTCACTCATGCCAGTATTCACATTCACCCATGCTGGCCTGGGTGAATAAAAGTTCCCTTTCTTTTGGGTGTGCTGCCTTGTCTCTTTTGGATCGAGCGGAGCATCTAACACAGATGTGAATTAGGCCTTAGGGCATGTTCATACAGTATCAAGCTGAGGATGAAAAATCAAACGCTGAATCTGCCTCCAAAATCAGAGCAGTTTCCAGGCCGATTTTGATGCTGTTTTTAAAAAACAGCCCACTGGAGGTTTTGACTTTGAACATTAGAGTACGCATGCTATTTTTGGTGCTTTTCAGCTCACAAAACAGTGCACAAGGGGTTAATCAGCTTCTTTGTGCGCTGATTAAGGACATAGGTCGGGAGGCTTTTTTTTTTGTTTAGCGCTGCTGATTTTGATTCAGCGCCCTGAAAAATCAGCACCGTATGAACTACAGCGTTGAAAACAATAGGAGGTAAAATAGAGACGTTTTCCACGCTGATTCCGACGCTGAAAAAGCGTTGGAATCAGCTTGCAAAATAAAGCCATCTGAATAAAGCCTATGGGGAGCATTCTGTAGAAAAGGGGTTGTGCTAGATGGACAACCCCTTTACATGGTCTTAAATCACACGCATCAGCGGGAACACGGAGCGGCAGAACGGGGTTTAGGAGGCCCCGATCTAGAGGTAGGTGCGGGTTCCAGAGGTGGGACCCGGATCTATCTGAAATCCTGTGGATAGATCATAAATGTCCCTGATAGTAAAACACTGAGTTTTTTCGCAGGCAGAAAAACATTTGCCTCAGAGTTCCTTTACGAATTTTGAGGCAGATTTTCAACTGCCTGCGGCCATTGAATCAAATACAAGGACCGCGGGCCGCAGGTTTTTTTCTCCCTCCCATTGATTTCAATGGCAGGTTAAAGGAAGAAAGCGCGGCAAGAAAGAACATACCACTTTTTTTTTCCCAGCGTGTGGCCAAAAGCCGCCCGGGAAAAAAAAAGTCTCTGCATCCCATTGAAATCAATGGGAGGTGATATTGGAAGTTTTTTGGCGCTGATTCCAACCCGGTTTCCGCATTAAATTCAGGGCCAAAAAACTCTGTGTGAACTGACCATAACCCTCCCCGCTGCCGCAGAACACGGGAATTTCTAATAACCTGTCTTAGGGGATGTTCACACGGAGTATTTTGCCGAGTTTTTTGACGCGGAAACCGCGTCGCAAAACTCGGCAAAAACGGCCCGAGAACGCCTCCCATTGATTTCAATGGGAGGCGTCGGCGTCTTTTTCCCCCGAGCAGTAAAACTGCCTCGCGGGAAAAAGAAGCGACATGCCCTATCTTCGGGCGCTTCCGCCTCTGACCTCCCATTGACTTCAATGGGAGGCAGAGAAAGCGTATTTCGCGCTGTTTTATGCCCGCGGCGCTCAATCGCCGCGGGCGAAAAACAGTGCGAAAATCGGCGTGCAGGGAGAGGAAAATCTGCCTCAAAGTTCCAAACGGAATTTTGAGGCAGATATTCCTCCCCCAAAATACTCCGTGTGAACATAGCCTTAGGGTCAGTTAACACAGAGATTTTGGCACTGATTTTGATGCGGAAACCACATCAGAATCAGCCGCAAAAAAAAAAAACGGCTTAAATCACCCCCATTGATTTCAATTGAAGGTAGAGGCGTTTTCTTCCCTGAAGGTTTTTGGACCCTCGCGAGGAAAAAAAAGCGGAATGCTCTTTCTTTAAGCGGTTTCTGCCTCTGACCTCCCATTCAAATTTTGCATTAGATTCAATGCTGCAAAAAACACTTGGAAAAAAAAACCCCTCAAAACAAAGCTGACAATTCAAAAATCTGACTCAAAATTCCTGAAAGAATTTTGAGGCAGATTTTTTCTTTCTGCAAAAACCTCCGTGTGAACTAGGCCTTATATATGTCTTCTGTCTGTGCTGGATGCCGATGATCTCCTATATGCCATTTCTCCAAGGCATGGAGCAGACCCAGGGGCGTGCACGGCAGGGAAGGGGCAGACACAGGGGCGTGCACGGCAGGAAAGGGGCAGAGCTCAGACAAGAGGCCGGGGCCCTGTAGACGGAGCATGCTGCCAGCCTTGGGGGAGGATGTATATGTAGATCTATGTACCCGGGGAGGGCAGTCTGGGCGGTGCATACAAGTGCATGCCCTGATCTGTCCACATCTATATAAATAGCACGGCCGGCCCGGCTGCACGTTGTCCTGTAGGCTTGGGGAGGTAAGTGACTAGCCTGGAGCCGTAGGGGGTTGTCTGTAATAAATCGGGATGGAGTCCCGTAATATGCGCTAGTAGGAGGCTGCGGTGTCTGCTGTAATGTGCCCACTGTATCCGTATGAGTGCTGACCGGTGTGCGGGGCTCACATGTGGCCGCTGCGAGGCCTCTCCTGGTCACTTGCTATGGGATCTGGGTATATAGTGCAACAAAGGTAGAAGATCTGTCAAGTGCTGCGACTGGAGCTATAGAGGATTGTGTATAATATACTGACGCCTACCTGCTGACTGTCTCCAGCCTGGCTATGGCGCTAGTGTTATGACTAGATTGTGGGCTGAAGCACCCTGCGATAATCTCGTTACTATTCTGGTCTGCTATTTCCTTTTGGTATTTTAACCCCCTCAGCCCCTTTGACCTGATAAACCAGTGTAACCTGCGGCGAGTTTAGAACCCAGTGGGCAGTGATTTCCACCTTCCTTCATGAAGTCCATTGCTTACATTGTAGGAGGGATTGTGGATTTCAGTTGGTGTTCAGATAGCAGTGGTTTCCTGTTTGCAGTAGAATTATACAAATGATCACCCTTTGCCCCGTGTATCTGATCTATCTGGCTGTATACGTTTACCTTGGGCATATTCTTCTGCTATTGTCTTGGTAGAAACATAATAATGTGTTATTTCCCCACTTCTAATCCGCAGGCAACAATATGGCAATGCAGTGTACACCGCGGCAGTGCCATCTAGCTGCCCAGGTACAGCTTTACCGTAGTCGTCAGTGCTTTGTTATGGAAGCGTCTGCTGCTCTTGGATAAGCGGTGTTTCTAGGTGTTAGTTTATAGTAACCATGTGGCTGGATCATAGACGCTTACCTTAATAATAACAACCACTAGCGCTACACGTTGCGGCATTATACACAATGACGTATGATTATCTGCTTGTATTGTGTCATCGGAGATTCTCTTTTAGGGTCTGTGCTCACGACCTCTTTTCAGACGTAATGGAGGCGTTTTACACCTCGAATTACGCCTGAAAAGACGGCTCCAATACATCTGCAAACATCTGCCCATTGCTTGCAATGGGTCTTACGTTGTTCTGTGCAGACGAGCTGTCATTTTACGCGTCGCTGTCAAAAGACGGTGCGTAAAATTACGGCCGCGTCAAAGAAGTGCAGGACACTTCTTGGGACGTAATTGGAGCCGTTTTTTCATTGACTCCAATTAAAACCAGCTCCAATTACGTCCGTGAAAAACTCGTGCACTTGTAAAAACGTCTGAAATTCTAGAGCTGTTCTCCTGAAAAACGCTCCGTGATTTCAGACATATTTGGCGTTGTCGTGTGCACATACCCTAGTTGTGAACTATAGTTGTAGCAGCTGCTATGGGACTCGGAGTTGAGGGGCCCACTCGGGTGCAGAAACGTTGTTGGCTTTCTGCTATCTAGCACTGCTATGTGGGTTCTCTACTATAAGGCGCTATTAGCGATACCTTTTTTTAATTACTGCTGTTTCAGTTTCCTGTCACTAGGTGGTGGGGGCCCATCTCATTTTGCTATGGGGCCCTATGAATTCTAGTTACGCCTCTGTATGATGGCCACAAGCCGAGTGAGTCCTGTTCCAGGGTTGCTTTCGGAGTATGTTATAGTTCATCTCCTTCATGTGGACTTTCATCAAACGGGTTGTCAATAAGGCCTCCTGCACACGGTATAGCAGAGTGTACGGAGGAATGTGTAGTCCGCTTTGTACAATCTCTGTATACAATAGTGTACGGGTGGCAGAGGTCCCCAACCTTTTTACACTCAAGCCACTTTCAGGTATGACAGGTGATGTTGAACTACACTGGGCATCTAAGGGGTTGTACCAGAATTGACAATTATCACCTATCCACTGAATAGGAGAGAATTGTCTAAACACTGGGCACCCCACCACTGGGTCCTCCACCAATCGTGAGAACGGGGGTCCCGATCGCTCTACTTCTTCTTACTGCACCACCCGCATTAAGAAGGAGCTTGAATGGAGCGGCAGGTAAGCATGTGCCCCCGGCTCCATTCATGGGATTGACGGAAACCGCAGAGTACAGTCTCTGTCAGTCCCATAAACCTTGAATGTACTCCTCACTGCAGTTGAGGAGTGAGAAGGAACATGGGGTTTGGGACCCACATTCTCATGAATGGGCAGGCTCTGTGATTAGAAAATTATGACCTATCCCGTGGATAGGTGATTGTTGATTCCGGGACAACCCTTATAATAGGGAAAAAGTCAATTAAAGATCTGACCGAGTCATGTGGATCTAACCTGTCGATAACTGTCGGTTATATAGTTTTCACCATAGTCAAGTTGCAGTAATATTATGACATCCCTCGTGTTAATAGGTCACAATAGTATTTCGCGCTGACGCAAGCTGGAGAGCTGCTGGTTGGGGAATCCTGGTCCATGGGCGTGTTATGGTTTTATACCAGACAGATCCATAATATGAACATGTGCGTGAGGCCTAAGGACTTGTCTACGCTTTGGAGTTTTTTTTTGTAGCCAATATTTGGAATGGATTAAGAAAAGAGACTGCTACAGCGTTCAGTAATACGTCTTCCTGAATAAATCTGCACCAGAATTCGGAAACGGGGCTTTAATATTTGCTAGTGACCGCTGTCTTGTGTAAAGCTATGTTGTAATTATGTCATTAGATGCCTCAGTGAGACTTTAGCACTTTGAGCTTTGTTACAAAGTCCTGGATGGTTTATCTGTTCAGTACCCACCTGAGATGTCCTGTAACTGCTGAGCTGGCAGAACTATTGCAATCCTTAAAAGAACCTTTCCCCTGCCCATACATGTGCAGCATATAATGGGCAGGGCTGCACAAACCCTGGGGCACTTTACATATTTTTTTCTAACCTCTATTATTTAGATATCGGTCCATTATATTTGGCGCCTGATATTTAAATAACTCCCTGAACTGTCAATGGGGCGTGTAATGGCAAGGGGGTGTGTAACATCGCTGTGACACTGTCCAATCAGCTACGGACAGTGTCCCAGCAAGAGCTGGAGAGAGGAGAGCTCGTGTGCGCGCACCTTCTCTTACTCTTCAGCTGTCGGCAGACAAGGAGAAGACTGATCTCTTGCGAGAGATCCGTCTTGTACTAGTCTGCCGAACTGGTAAGGGGACGTGTCACTGCTGCGGACAGTGCGAGAGCTGGAGAGAGGAGAGCGCGCACGCTGTCACTCCTCAACTCTCGGCAGACAAGGACAAGACTTTGGCTGTGACACTGTTCAATCCGCTACAGACAGCGTCACAGCAAAAGCTGGAGAGAGGAGAGCGTGTGCGCGCACATGCTGTCACTCTTCAGCGGTCGGCAGACAAGTACAAGACTGATCTCTTGCGAGAGATTAGTCTTGTGCTTGTCTGCCGAATTGGCAAGGGGGCGTGTCTCTGATACGGACAGTGCGCGAGCTGAGTGCGCATGGGCGCACTCCTCTCTCCAGCTCTTACACTGTCCGTAGCAGTTCTATGCTCCCTTGCCAGGTCGGCGGACCAGTACAAGACTGATCTCTCGCAAGAGATCAGTCTTGTCCTTGTCTGTTGACAGCTGAAGAGTGAGAGCATGTGCGCGCACACGCTCTCCTCTCTCCAGCTCCTGCTGTAACGCTGTCTGTAGCTGATTGGACAGTGTCACAGCCATAGTATCACACCCCATTGACAGTTCAAGGGGTTATTTAAATATCGGGCGCCAAATATAACGGCACCGTTATCTAAATAACGGAGGAGGGTAAAAAAAAAAAAAGTCAAGTGCCCCAGGGTTTGTGCAGCCCTGCCCATTACATCCTGCACATGTATGGGCAGGTGAAAGGTTCTCTTTAAGCGGTTAAGGACTAGGCTGTTTTACAGCTAAATGACCAGAGCAAATTTTGCTATGCGCTTCTTTAGATGACTATAAGGGTATGTTCACACGCAGAGTCAAAAACGTCTCCAGGGAAAACAGCTCCTGATTTTCAGACGTTTTTTGGGGCCACTCGCGATTTTCGCTGCGTTTTTTACGGCCGTTTTTGTAGCTTTTTTCAATAGTCTATGGAAAACTGCTCCAAAAACGTCCCAAGAAGTGTCTTGCACTTTTTCGTGGCCATTTTACGCGTAAAATTGGGGGGAAAAAATGCAATAATTTAGCAATTGCGTCAGTTTATACCAGCATTTTTCACACACAGTATAGACCACGGACAAAATTCATCTCCTTTCACATTCTGCCACTTCTGTGCATGGGGATACCAAATAATATGTGCTTTATTCACTGTGCGGGCATGTGCCAGGGCTTGGATAAAAGGAGGCTTTTTGGCCTTTTCGCTCCAGGAATTCTGCCCTTGATTTTATAGCAGGATACTGTTTTCTGGGGGGTGTAATGCTGCTGAAACATTAGAAACACCCCATAAATGACTTCATTCACACATGTAGACCCCACAAGGATTTCTTCAAGGGGTTAATCATATTTTTAAAAAGTCCAGTTTTCTTCTGAAAGTTTCTTGAATAAGATGGAACAAAATAAAATTAGAAATATTTTTGGAAATGGGCTTTGTTTCAGTGGCATTTGTCAGTAAACATCATTTTTATTTTTTCTCTAAAGTGGGCAAAATTGGAAAAAAATTAAAGCATTTAGCAAATGCGTCAGTTTATGATAGCATTTTTCACACATAGTATAGACCACGGACAAAATTAATCTCCTTTCACATTCTGCCACTTCTCCTGTGCATGGGGATACCAAATATGTGGCCTTATTTATCACATAGAGATGTAGGAGGGCGGAGGATAGAAGAAGCTTATTTCAAAAAACGCCTTTTTTCGAAGCTGGTTTTACAAAACTCAACAGAGTTTCTATAAAACTTCCAAAATATCTGCTCTTGAAGCAGAAATTCCAAAATATTCATCTAGTGGTATAATGGGAATTCTATTTTTTGGGGTTTCCTAAAATAAGAAATTGCAGGTTTATGCAAATGGACTCTCCAGCAGATGAGCTTTAGAAAACATGCAAACATCACATCCACCCCCCCCCCCCCATTCCCTCCTTTACCCTTGGAGTAAAATCATTGGAAAAATAAAAATGTAATGTAGGGCAAATATATTTTCAACTAATTAACTAAAATCTAATAATGCAGAACAGTGTGGCATTTTTTTAAAACATGGGTCAACAATGCACAGGCCTGGTTGCGAGGGACATGAGGGACAGAAATATCGGGAATGTTTGCGGTGCCCATCTTTTCTGCAGACGTGGCACTTTTTCTGGGGGTTGCTTCTGGTTGGTGTTGGGGGAATCCGACTGATGAAGTGTCTTTCAGTCAGTCGCGTGACATCCTCAGACTGGGGGCATTCTCTGGTGTCCTGAACGTCAAATATGAGGCCTTCAATAATTTTTTCCTGGAAATCCAGGTATGTGTCTCTGCCTCTGTTTTCTTTATAGAGCACAAATGAGTTGTGGATGGCCACCTGTAGAAGATAAATGGCCACTTTTTTGTACCAGGCTTTAGTTTTGTGTTTTACTAAATGGGGCTGTAAAACCTGGTCGCTTAAATCCACCCCCCCCCCATGTACTTGTTATATTCGGCAAGTTCACTGGTTTGTGCTTGTCCGATGTTGCCCCCCTTTCCCTCACTGCCACTGTTCCTGCGGTATGAATCGTGCTTCGCACATACACGTCTTTGCGATCCCTGTACTTGACCGCCAGCAATTCTTCCGATACATAAGCACAGGAGTCCCCCTTTACCATGCGCTTCCCCACTAATTGCTGCGGCAAACCAATTCGGTTTTTGCGCATGGTACCACATGCCCCAGTCCTTGCAGCATGCAAATGCCTAAACAGGGGCACACTGGAATAAAAATTGTCGCAGTACAGGTGGTACCCCTTGTGAAGCAGAGGCTGCATTATCTCCCACACGATCTTACTGCTGGTGGAAAGATCAGGGGGGCATCCAGGAACATTTATTGAGCGGTCCCGTCCTTCATAAATTCTGAAGGCGGTGGTATATCCTGACCCGCTTTCACACAATTTGTAAAGCTTAACGCCATATCTTGCCCTTTTGGAATGTAGATATTGGCGAAAGCTAAGTCTGCCATGAAAGTTGAGGAGGGATTCGTCCACGCCTACATTCTGCTCAGGGGTGTAGAGTTGCAGAAATAAATTATTGAGGGGTTTTATCAGTGGTCTTATTTTGAACAACCGATCACGGTTTGCATCAGTACTTTGGGGGGCCTGTGCGTTGTTGTTGTGGAGGAACCTCATTATTGTCTCATAACGAGACCTGGGCATTACTGCAGAATACACTGGGGTGGCTTGGGCGGGTCTTGTTGACCAGTAAGACCTAATGGAGGGCTTTTTTACAATACCCATATTTAGGGTGAGCCCCAATTTTTTTTTTTTAAATTCCTGCAAATTGGTGGGCGTCCAATCTCTGGCATGGCTGGATGAAGGTTTATGCCTTCTATACTGAGCGTCTTATAAATTAGTTTCGTGGAGAATCCTATTTAGGAGGTCGTCGGTAATAAATAAATGTAAGTAATACATTTGGATAAAATTTGTATTGTCCACAGTTATGCCAGGAGTGGCAGTAAATCCATGGATTCTAGGTCCAAAAGATGGGGCAGGTGCCCATACAAGAGCCTGAACTGGAGGGACCAGGCTGTCCCGTGCTACAGCGCTACTAGGCCCTGCGCTTCCATGTTCCGCAGTTTCCACTGAGTCAGGGACAACGACCCCTGAAGATGAACCTGAAGTGACTCTTTCATCGTCACTACCTAAAACAGGTTCCATCTCTGACACCATCTCTGATGCGGTCTCAGACTCTGACAGCAGCATGGCGTATGCCTCCTCAGCGCTAAACAACTTCCTTGCCATAATGTCACTGACACTAACTAAACAAACATATTTTTTTTTATAAACAAACACAAACTAACTGGTATACAACAATGATTGCCGGGGGGTGGTGGGGGGGGGTTTGGCGTGGGTATTTGTGTATTTATAAAAAATGTTTGCACTACACTTTACTTTAATTTTTTTATTACTATGGTCTGTCCCTCAAAGGTCAAAAAAGACCTTTGGGGAACTTTTATATATATTTTTTTTCTTTTACACCATCTCTTTCCACTGTAACTGGAGCTGCACAGCAGCCCCAGTTACAGGGGAAATCAGCCCTCTCATAGTGACGATTGTCACTAATAGGGCTGTGCTGGGTCTAGTTAGACCCAGCAGCAGTCTGCCTCTAACGGCACCCGGCTATCATGTGACCTGTCACATGAACACCGGGAGCAATAGAGACAGCGGCGCGGCCGCTGCCTCTATTCCTATACACAGCGTTCATTGAGTGCTGTGTACAAGTGATCAGAGAAGACAGAAGCTGCTTCTATCCTCTCCTCAGGGTCCCTGTCAGTCACTGATAGCCGGAGACCCGAAATTCAGCCGCCCGATCGCTCGGGCAGCAAGTTAAAACCCGCACCGTAAAAAGTCTATGGCGCGGGTTTTAAGGACCCTGACCGCTGGCTGTAAAAACACAGCCAGCGGTCGGGAACCGGTTAAAGAGGCTCTGTCACCACAGTATAAGTGCCCTATCTTCTACATAATGTGATCGGTAATGTAGGTGACAGCAGTGTTTTTTTATTCAGAAAAATGATCTATTTTCACCAAGTTATGAGCGATTTTATATTTATGCTAATGACTTTCTTAATGCCCAACTGGGTGTGTTTTTACTTTTGAGCAAGTGGGCGTTGTGGAGAGAAGTGTATGACTCTGACCAATCAGCGTCATACAACTTCTCTCCATTTATGTAATCGGCGCATAGTGATCCTGCGTTGTTCACTATGTGCAGTCACATACACACACACACACACACACACACACACACTAACGTTGCTGAAGTGTCTTGACAGTAAATGGACATCGCTTCCAGCCAGGATGGGATGTCTATTCACAATCCCGACACTTGGATAACGTTTATGTGGGACTTAGGGCCTGTTCACATCAGCGTTGGCTTTCCGTTCCGGGTTTCCGTCGGGTGAACCCCGCAACGGAAAGTGAAACTGAAATCACAGCTTCCGTTTCAGTCACCATCAATGACCATTTAACGACGGAATCAATAGCTGAGTCGACTGCGCTATTGATTCCGTCGGGAAAACCGGAAACCTGCCGGAATGGTGACGAACGGAAACCATTAGCAATGTTTCCATCACCATTGATATCGATGGTGACTGAAACGGAAGCTGTGGTTTCAGTTTGACTTTCCGTTGCGGGGTTCACCCGACGGAAACCTCAGACAGAACCCTGGAACGGAAAGCCAACGCTGATGTGAACAGGCCCTTACAGCGCAGCACATCGAGATCACGTTGTGCTGTCATTTACAGCGTGATCTCGCGAGATTACGCTTGCTGTGCTGTAACAAATTTTTAATAAAACTATTTACAAAGTTATAGCTGCAGCTGAATAAGCTTTTTGCAAATGGCATGTGAAGTGCTCACCTGGCAGAGCTGCTAATTGATATATCCAAGACAACAAGCGATTATCTTCCAGCTCTGCCCTTAGTAGGATAGAGGATCTCGCAGCTTAACTGCCATTATAAAGCCTTTAACCGCCTGTCCCGGCTGGGAGATCTCATACTCCACACCAAGGAATTGTTAGAGCTGTTGAGTCCATATTTTTTTTTTTTTTTAAGGAAATAATAAAATTCCTATTAATAGTGATATAACTTGAATCACATTGGCTGCAGATGTTCTTTCCCTGTGAGTTTCGTTTTAAAATCTAGAATAAAAATGTCACAATCTAGAATTCTAGATGATGTAGAAATAGTTTTTTAGGATTGTGAATTTGTGAAATGTCCAATATTCAGTTTTCATAGAGCATACTGCATGTGTATAAAAGCGGTTACTGTTAGGCCACATGCACACGGTGCAGATTGTGTGTGGATTTGCTGTGCAGATTTTCCTAAGGCTGGGTTCACACGACCTATTTTCAGACGTAAACGAGGCGTATTATGCCTCGTTTTACGTCTGAAAATAAGGCTATAATACGTCGGCAAACATCTGCCCATTCATTTGAATGGGTTTGCCGACGTACTGTGCAGACGACCTGTCATTTACGTGTCGTCGTTTGACAGCTGTCAAACGACGACGCGTAAAAATACAGCCTCGTCAAAAGAAGTGCAGGACACTTCTTTGGACGTTTTTGGAGCTGTTTTCTCATAGACTCCAATGAAAACAGCTCCAAAAACGGACTTAAAAAACGCCGCGAAAAATGCAGCGAAAAATGCAGCGAAAAACGCGAGTTGCTCAAAAAACGTCTGAAAAGCAGGGGCTGTTTTCCCTTGAAAACAGCTCTGTATTTTCAGACGTTTTTGGTCACTACGTGTGCACATACCCTTAACCCCTTAAGGACGCAGCCTAGTTTGGGCCTTAAGGCTCAGAGCCCATTTTTCAAATCTGACATATTTCACTTTATGTGGTAATAACGTCGGAATGCTTAAACCTATCCAAGCGATTCTGAGATTGTTTTCTCGTGACACTTTGGGCTTCATGTTCGTGGTAAAATTTGGTCGATATATTCAGTGTTTATTGGTGAAAAATTGCAAAATTTAGAGAAAATTTTGAAAAAATTGCATTTTTCAGAATTTAAATGCATCTGCTTGTAAAACAGACGGTTATACCACCCAAAATAGTTACTAGTTCACATTTCCCATATGTCTACTTTAGATTGGCATCGTTTTTTTAACATTCTTTTATTTTTCTTGGACGTTACAAGGCTTAGAACATAAACAGCAATTTCTCATATTTTTAAGAAAATTTCAAAAGCCTTTTTTTTAAGGTACCTCTTGAGTTCTGAAGTGGCTTTGAGGGGCCTATGTATTAGAAACCCCCATAAAACACCCCATTTTAAAAACTAGACCCCTCAAAGTATTCAAAACAGCATTTAGAAAGTTTTTTAACCCTTCAGGCATTTCACAGGAATTAAAGCAATGTGGAGGTGAAATTTGCAAATTTCATTTTTCTTGCTGAATTTCAATATTATTCCATTTTTTTCTGTAACACAGAAGATTTTACCAGAGAAATACTACTAAATATGTATTGTCCAGATTCTGCAGTTTTTAGAAATGTCCCACATGTGGCTCTAGTGCGCTCGTGGAATAAAACACAAGCCTCAGAAACAAAGGAGCACCTAGTGCATTTTGAGGCCTCTTTTTTATTAGAATATATTTTAGGCAGCATGCCAGGTTTGAAGAGGTGTTGAGGTATGAAAGCAATGGAAACCCACCAGAAGTGACCCCATTTTGGAAACTAGACCCCTCAAGGAATTCATTTATGGTTGTTGTTATCATTTTGACCACACCGTTTTTTCACAGCACCTATTTGAATTGGGCTGTGAAATTAAAAAAATGATATTTTTTCCATTAAGATGTAATTTTTGTTCAAAATTTCTTATTTTCACAAGGAATAAAACACCCCATTTTGTTGCCCAATTTGTCCTGAGTGCGGCAATACCCCATTTGTGGTGATAAACTGATGTTTGGGCCCATGGCAGGACTCAGAAGGAAAGGACCACCATTTGGCCTACTGGAGCTTTTCTTGTGCTAAGTCATGTAGGCAGAAGCCCCTGAGGTACCAGTACAGTTAAAACCCCCGAGAAGTGACCCCATTTTAAAAACTACACCCCTTAAGACATTCATCTAGTGGTGTAGTGAGCATTTTGACCCCACAGTTATTGTGTAAAAGGTAATGCGCAGCAGATGGTGCAAAGTGAGATTTGCAATTTCCTATGCATATATGCCATTTCAGTGTCTGATATATTGTGCCCAGCATGTGCCACTGGAGACATACACCCCATAAATTGTAATGTGGGTTCTCCCGGGTACGGCAATACCCTACATGTGGCTGTTATTAGCTGACTGGGCACACGACAGGGCTCAGAAGGGAAGGACCACCATTTAGCCTACTGGAGCTTTTCTGGTGCTAAGTCATGTAGGCAGAACCCCTGAGGTACCAGTACAGTTGAAACCCCCGAGAAGTGACCCCATTTTAAAAACTACACCCCTTAAGACATTCATCTAGTGGTGTAGTGAGCATTTTGACCCCACAGTTATTGTGTAAAAGGTAATGCGCAGCAGATGGTGCAAAGTGAGATTTGCAATTTCCTATGCATATATGCCATTTCAGTGTCTGATATATTGTGCCCAGCATGTGCCACTGGAGACATACACCCCATAAATTGTAATGTGGGTTCTCCCGGGTACGGCAATACCCTACATGTGGCTGTTATTAGCTGCCTGGGCACACGACAGGGCTCAGAAGGGAAGGACCACCATTTAGCCTACTGGAGCTTTTCTGGTGCTAAGTCATGTAGGCAGAACCCCTGAGGTACCAGTACAGTTGAAACCCCCGAGAAGTGACCCCATTTTAAAAACTACACCCCTTAAGACATTCATCTAGTGGTGTAGTGAGCATTTTGACCCCACAGTTATTGTGTAAAAGGTAATGCGCAGCAGATGGTGCAAAGTGAGATTTGCAATTTCCTATGCATATATGCCATTTCAGTGTCTGATATATTGTGCCCAGCATGTGCCACTGGAGACATACACCCCATAAATTGTAATGTGGGTTCTCCCGGGTACGGCAATACCCTACATGTGGCTGTTATTAGCTGACTGGGCACACGACAGGGCTCAGAAGGGAAGGACCACCATTTAGCCTACTGGAGCTTTTCTGGTGCTAAGTCATGTAGGCAGAACCCCTGAGGTACCAGTACAGTTGAAACCCCCGAGAAGTGACCCCATTTTAAAAACTACACCCCTTAAGACATTCATCTAGTGGTGTAGTGAGCATTTTGACCCCACAGTTATTGTGTAAAAGGTAATGCGCAGCAGATGGTGCAAAGTGAGATTTGCAATTTCCTATGCATATATGCCATTTCAGTGTCTGATATATTGTGCCCAGCATGTGCCACTGGAGACATACACCCCATAAATTGTAATGTGGGTTCTCCCGGGTACGGCAATACCCTACATGTGGCTGTTATTAGCTGACTGGGCACACGACAGGGCTCAGAAGGGAAGGACCACCATTTAGCCTACTGGAGCTTTTCTGGTGCTAAGTCATGTAGGCAGAACCCCTGAGGTACCAGTACAGTTGAAACCCCCGAGAAGTGACCCCATTTTAAAAACTACACCCCTTAAGACATTCATCTAGTGGTGTAGTGAGCATTTTGACCCCACAGTTATTGTGTAAAAGGTAATGCGCAGCAGATGGTGCAAAGTGAGATTTGCAATTTCCTATGCATATATGCCATTTCAGTGTCTGATATATTGTGCCCAGCATGTGCCACTGGAGACATACACCCCATAAATTGTAATGTGGGTTCTCCCGGGTACGGCAATACCCTACATGTGGCTGTTATTAGCTGCCTGGGCACACGACAGGGCTCAGAAGGGAAGGACCACCATTTAGCCTACTGGAGCTTTTCTGGTGCTAAGTCATGTAGGCAGAACCCCTGAGGTACCAGTACAGTTGAAACCCCCGAGAAGTGAACCCATTTTAAAAACTACACCCCTTAAGACATTCATCTAGAGTGTAGTGAGCATTTTGACCCAACAGTTATTGTGTAAAAGGTAATGCGCAGTAGATGGTGCAAAGTGAGATTTGCAATTTCCTATACATATATGCCATTTCAGTGTCCGATATATTGTGCCCAGCATGTGCCACCGGAGACATACACCCCATAAATTGTAATGTGGGTTCTCCCGGGTACGGCAATACCCTACATGTGGCTGTTATTTGCTGCTTGGGCACATGGCAGGGCTCAAAAGGGAAAGATGAGGGGGATAAGCTGTGCGGAGTGCATCAGGGTAAATTAAAAATCAAGGGATGTATGGTACATTTTAAAACAATCTTTCATACAGAGCCCTGGTTTTTCGGGACACGTGTCGCATTGGTATGTTGTGTCCTTCCTTATCCCCCTCTTATAGCACACTTTGCACCTCTTTTGACTTTTTCCCTTCTTGCCAGTTTGGGGAACTTCTCCTGGAAAGTGTTGCCCTGGTACGATGCGTGTGGCCTCGCTTCCAGAAGTACTGGGTGCCCCTCCTTCCTGGTCGCCAAAAATTAGGTTCTTTATAACCACCTCTTGAAATTCCAGGAAAGTTCCCCTCTGGCCTGCACATCGACGTAGCACGTACGCATTGTACAATGCCATCTGTATGATGTGCACGGCCAGCTTCTTATACCACACCCTCGATTTCCGCGTAGCGCTGTAGGGCTTCAGGACTTGATCTGACAAGTCCACCCCTCCCATGTACCTATTGTAGTCCAGGATGCAATCTGGTTTGGGGGTCTCTGTACTGGTACCTCGTACAGGTACATGGGTACTGGTGTGGCCATGTATTGTTGTCAATACAAGGACATCTCTCTTGTCCTTGTACTTGACACACAATATGTTGCTACTAGAATGTGCCCTGCTCTCACCCCTTCTGAGTGTTTGCCCAAGCAGTGTTTTAGGGAGGCCTCTAAGATTTTTTCTAGCAGTGCCGCATGCCGCAGTCCTTCTGGAAGCGAGGCACTTGAAGAGCGGGACGCTGGTATAAAAATTATCCAGGTAGAGGTGGTAACCCTGGTCCAGCAGTGGGTGCACCAAATCCCACACAATTTTTGCGTTAATTCCCAGTAAGGGGGGGCATTCTGGGGGCTGAATACTGCTGTCCTTCCCTTCATATATCCTGAATTTATATGTATACCCTGATGCACTCTCGCACAGCTTATACAACTTCACGCCATACCTTGCCCTCTTACTTGGCAGGTATTGGCGGAATTGAAGCCTCCCTTTAAAATGTACCAGGGACTCATCAATGGAAATACACTTCTCGGGGGTGTATGCTTGGGCAAACCGGGCACTGAAATGGTCTAATAGGGGTCTCAGTTTATATAAACGGTCAAAACTGGGGTCATCTCGGGGTGGGCACTGCTCATTATCGGCATAATGTAGGAAGCGAAGTATTGCCTCATAACGCATCCTGGACATGGCCATACGGTACATCGGGGTGTGGTATAGGATGTCCGTGCTCCAGTAGGTCCTAATGGATGGCTTTTTTAGAAGCCCCATGTTCAAGAGCAGTCCCCAGAACTTGCCCAACTCTGCTGCGTTTACAGGAGTCCACCTCTGGGATTGGGCATAAAATGAGTTGGGGTTCTTGGTGATATACTGTTGGGCATATAAATTAGTCTGGGTGACCATTAGCTCTATAAAGTTATCAGTGAAGAAGAACTTGAAAAAGTCCATCTCACTGAACCCTGCCGTGTTAAATTTGATGCCTGGGCTGCCCGTGTACTCAGGGATTTGGGGTTCATAATGGTCTGGTGTGGGCGTCCAAATGGGGTCACTTCGCTCAGGGGTATCACTTGTTGTGGGGTCACTTCTCTCAGGGATTTCTACTATGGTGGTGGTCCTGGGGCGTCTCCTAGGGGGTCCCTCCTCTTCATCGCTGGATGAGGAGGTAGACAAATAAAATAGTGTATCGCCATCCGACGAGTCTGTGTCGGAGGCCAGAAATGCATACGCCTCTTCAGCAGTAAATGTCCGTTGGGACATGCTTGTTGTGCGAAGACAAAATTTATATACTGCAAAAAAATAAATCCCTAACTGGGAGCAATAGGATAGCACAACTAGCACAAATGTGTGTTTTGTTTTTAGAGAGCAAGTGGACTTCCCTGACACTAAAGCTAACTAGGGCGAGGGTTCCTAACACTAAACCTAACTAAATTTTATGTGGACTTCCCTAACGCTAAACCTAACTACGGCGACGATTCCCTGACACTAAACCTATCTAGATTATTTCAAGCTTCCCTGACACTAAACCTAACTACGGTGACGGGTGCCTGACACTAAACCTATCTAATTATTCCGAGCTTCCCTGACGCTAAACCTAACTACGGTGATGGATCCCTAACGCTAAGCCTATCTACGGTGACCGATTCCTGACGCTAAATTCCCTGACACTATACCTAACTACGCTTTTTGACGGTTCCCTGACACTAACTAACCCTAATACTAAACTAACCAGTTAAATTTTCAAAATTGGCTAAACTAACTATTTTTTTTTGTTTCTTTTTTTTCTTTTTATATTTTTTTTTTTGTTTTATGTTTTATATAGAAAAAAATGAAAAAAAAATCCCCAGGGACCAAGAAATGTGGTCCTGAAGACTGAAAAGTGGTCAGTGATAGGAGATCACTGACCAAAAAACGTGGGTAGAACTCAAAGAGGAAGGGAACAGGAGTGGGTAGTGGATGGGGTGGTGGGAAGCAAAAAAAACGTTGTTTTAGAAACTTTTTTTCACTTTTTTTCACTTCTTTTCTCTCTGACTCTCTGCTCACAACCGATCTCAACGCCTCGCTAACTCCAACAGGGCGTTCAGGGCGGTTGCAGCAGGATGTGAGGTCAGAGAGAGGAAGTGACGAGAATGATCGCTGCTATTGGCTAGTTACTCACTGACTAGCCAATAGCGGCGATCGGCGAGGCGGGACCATAGTAAATGGTCCCGGCCCATTATGCTGTGATAGCATGCTGTCAGAAACAGCAGCTATCACAGCTCAGGAACGCCGGGCTCGAGCACTGCTGTGCTGAATGAGACCGATCGCTGCTATTGGCTAGTTACTCACTGACTAGCCAATAGCGGCGATCGGCGAGGCGGGACCATAGTAAATGGTCCCGTCCCATTATGCCGTGATAGCCTGCTGTCAGAAACAGCAGCTATCACAGCGCATGAACGCGCCGGGCGCGCGCACCGCTGTTCTAACTGCAAGACGTACTATTACGGCATGGAGCGCGAACGATAGAGCTGCCATGACGTAATAGTACGTCAAGGAGCGTGAAGGGGTTAAACAACGTATTCCAGCACCAGCAAAGTAAATGAGATTTCAAGAAATCTCATCTACATGTTGCCGAATTTTTCTGCACCTAAATTGACCTGTGGTGCGTATTTTAAAATCTGCAGCGTGTCCATTTACCTTGTGTTTCCGTCTCAGAATTGGATCAGACAAGTGCACAGGAGAAAACAAAACACCAAAATCTGCAGCATAGAAACTTCATAGAAACTTTTTTTTTTTATTTATTTTTTTTATAATGCGGCTTTTAAATTTTAAGTACAGATTTTACCTGTGCTTTCGATCCAGCTTTTCTGAATTAAATTACGCGCGGCGTGCATGTAGCCTTATATTGTATAGTATCTATAGTTCCGGACCATTCAGATAAGATTTTTTTTTTAAATGTTTCCATAACCATCCTACTGTGAACTGATTTTGATACTGGGACTCCCTCCTCTGGACCATTAAGGGTTTTCATAGTTTTGGACTATTTTTCGTGGATTCAGGGCACTGATGAACTTTTCAGATACCACTGGAATAATATATACTGTACATTGCCGTATCATAAGGCCTGCTATAGAATACCCCATCATGTCTTATACTATCAGGATATACCATTGCCTACAGTAGAAATGTCCGTTCACGCAGCGTTTTTTTGACGCGGAAACTGCATCGGAATCTGTGTAGAAAAGAAAAAAAAAAAAGGCCGAAATCTCCCCCCATTGATTTCAGAAGTGTTTCCCCCCCCCCCCCCCCCCCCCCCCCGGGCGATTTCTGCCTCTGACTTCCCATTGAACATTGAAACCAATCGGAGGCAGAAAAAACATGCAGCGCTAGTTTCTGAGCGATTTTCGCTGCGTTTTTTTTTACTGGCTGTGGGTGAAAAACGCTGAAAAATACATTCAGGCAGTTCAAAATCTGCCTCAAAATTCCAGAAAGAATTCGAAGGCAGATTTTTTTGTCTGCTTGCAAAAAACTGTGTGAACAAGGCCTTTGCAGTCGCCACATTCATTTGTTTAGATCTAGCTACTTCCTGAGGTCAATAAGGACACTGGCAGGATATATAAAGACCGGGCATTCACTTCTGTCTGTTGGAAAGTTCTGTGCCTTCTCAAACCAAACACTGAAAATATTACATTAAAAGCAATATTATAAAAAAAATAATCAAACATTTTATTAAATTGTGTTCTCATGTTTTTACTTTTTATGTTTTCTGACTTTTACTTCTCTATGGAGCTGCCATTTTTTTTTTCATCTCTGTATGTGTTGATTAACGACACATACAGAGATAGAATACGGCACATACAACCCCATAGAGAATGCGAACGGGAGCCATTCGCAGTTGCATGCGCCGTCTGTGTGGGAACAGCGCATGTGCCGCTCCCACACAGACCAAAACGAAGCGCGTTCGTAGAGCGAAATCCGGCGCCATTTTCATGTGGACCAGAAGCCGCTGCCGGACAGCAAGATGACGACTTCCGGCTATATGTTGAACCTAGCGAAGGCGCAAGGGAGAGAAGCGTAGACCAGCGGATGTGGCGGCAGGAGCAGTTAATTTATGTTCATGTGTATTATGTTCGTGTATTACTGTCTGCTGAGCCCTGTATCTAATCCTCCTACACTGTGCAGTCACTCAAAAAATGGCAGCACACAGTGTAGGAGGTTTGAATACATTTCTAACGACACATTCCCTTTAAGAAAAGTCGCTGCTCGGTTAATGTATAGTGGATCTGCTGATGGACGGTAATACATTTTAAAGGTGTTATAAAGTTTCTATATGTGATGTTCATATGACTGAGCAGTCAATGTGCTCCAACTTTCCAATACAGTAGAGTTCTAGTAATCTGGAGCCTGCGGTCCAGTTGCCAAATTCAGACAGCGAAAGTTGTGTACAGCACCCCCAACTACAACCGTTTCGGGATATGTACATCGGTACTCTGTGTGCCCAATCGTTTAATCCTTTAGAGGTTGGTTTCAGTGTCTTATGAGCGACACTTTAAAAGGTTCACTAAGACAGGGGTAGGCAACTTTTTATATTTTTTTAAATGGTCGATTTAAAAAATAAATATCTACAATGATGAAGTACTTTGTGTGCCATGCACATGTGAAAGTCGTATAAGACAAACTGTTAGGCCCCATGCACACGACCATAAAAATCGTCTGTAATTGTGGACTGCAATTACGGACCCATTCACTTCTATTGTCCACGGACCCCTTCCCGTTTATTTACAAGAAGGTGTCCGGGCCATAGAAAGCCGCCGTAAAAGATAGGATATGTGCTCCCATACTTTACCTGCAAATGCTGGTGGAGGTCCGCAGCTGGCCGTGCCCACAATCTGGGGCTGTGATTACGGGCATGGCCGTGTGCATGGGGCCTTACCACGTATGTGACACAAACCAATTAATCGGCTAATTAAACCTACGTTTCAGTGTGACCCTTGTCCCTGACTTTATTTACAAAGTTGATCCATCTGTGGTTCATACGAGGCTACTGAGCACCAACTAGGGGGGGTGCACATAGGAGAGACCGCAGCTACTGAACACCAGCTAGGGAGCTGCACACAGGACAGACCGTGGCTACTAAGCACTAGACTTGGGGTGGTGAACTCCAGGAGAGAGAGCAGCAAATGCAATGAAGCACTGCGCTCTCTCCTGGTGATCAGTGGTGCCAAGCGCATAATGAAGCGGTGCTCTCTCTCCCTGTGTTCGGTGCCGCCAAGGGCATAGCACTTTGAACACCGGGCGAGGGAAGTTTCCAGCAAACCACTGTCCGCGTGACGGTTGTGGCGCCGGTGCTACAGGTTGCTAACTCTTGCTCTATGGCCTCATGTACATGACTGAATATTCTATGGGTACCACATGGATTCCAAATACAAACAGACAGTGATGTACGCCACGTTTTTTTGGGATAATTTCTGCCGGAATGCTGGTGCATTTTGCTTAGTAAATCTCAGACACTGTTTTTATTTTTTTATATTTATTAAAAAATGTGCCCTGCAACAAAGGGGTAAAGACTTTAAATCGATTTTGCTTATGTGGGGGTCTGTGAATCCAATCGGAACATATCTTTGATCAAGGCATGTGTGTGTGCGCACGTGTAGGAGGGGTAGATGAATAAGTGCCGAGTGGCCCTTTTACATTTAGTGTCAGCTCTCCAAATAGCTGGAACAAATGGCTTATTTTCTGAAGTGTGCACGGCACACAATATATTCTCTTGTTCTGTGCCCAGTGGGGCGAGTTCAGCTTGATCAGGAGATGGGAGTTGTTTTTTGCTGTGTTGTGAATTAAATCACCCCAACGCTATAGTGACGTAGGCTTCCTGTGACGACCGGGTGTGGGGTAATCTGTTAACATGGTACCATTGTCTGTTATAAGGAATTCATTAGCATGTCTAGTCCACTTATAAAAGGGACAGTAACTTAAATTTTTTTTAAAGGTTGTTGTTGTTTTGTTTTTTTTTCTCTTGTAGCATTTTGCAGCTTTAAAGCTATTTCTGGAGGCCCCATCCGATCGCAGTTATGGATGCAGAATTGCGTATAAATTATATAAATGTTTTATTAAAAACAGTTTGATGCGCTGCAAAGACCTATATCACGGTTATTTCACAGTTAGGCCTCATGCACACGGACGTGAAAACGCCTGTAATTACGGGCCCATAGACTTCTATTGGCCACGGGTACCTCCCTGTATGCTTACGGGAAGGTGCCCGTGCCGTTGAAAAATATAGAACATGTCCTATTTCAGGCTGTAATTACGGCACGGGCAGCCCATAGAAGTCTATGGGGCTCCCGTAATTACGGGTGACTGTGTGTGCACCCGTAATTACGGGAGCGTTGCTAGGCGATGTCAGGGGATAGTCAGTCCAGGGTGCTGAAAGAGTTAAACGATCGGCAGTAACTCTTTCAGCACCCTGGACAGTGACTACCGATCACAATATAGATCAACCTGTAAAAAAAAAAGACGTTCATACTTACCCAGAACTCCCTGCTTCTTCCTCCAGTCCGGCCTCTTGATGACGTTTCAGCCCATGTGACCGCTGCAGCCAATCACAGGCTTCAGCGGTCACATGGACGGCCATGTCATCCAGGGAGGTCGGGCTGGATGTCAAAAGAGGGACTCGTCACCAAGGCAACGGCCGAGTAAGTATGAATTTCTTTTACTGCGGAAAGGGCTGTCCCTTCTCTCTATCCTGCACTGGTAGAGAGAAGGGGCTGCCGATTAGTGCAGTGCAATTTTGCAGCGAAAACGTGCCCGTAAATACGGGTGGAATACTGGTGACACCGGACCCGTAAATAAATACTGGTGCAATACGGGTCGAATACGTGTGACCAAAGAACCGTATTTATGCCAGTATTTACGGTAGGATAAAAATACGTTCGTGTGAAAGAGGCCTTAGTTTATGTTCACACAAGGCGGATATTCTGCGTAACAGCACACCGTGTAGCCATCCTGGGCACCGCAAGGAATTCCGGCAAAAAAACCGCACCAAATTGTTGTGCAGTTTTTTGTCTGGAATGTCCTCTGCGGAAAGCTGCACATAAAAAAAATAAAAATATTTCATACTTACGTAGCCATGGCGTCCCTCTGTCCTGCAGACCAGCTGCCTAGGATGATGTTTGATCCCATGTGACAGCTGCAGCAAATACATTAAAAACCGCACATTCAGGTCAATTTCTGAGTGGTTTTTACGCTCATAATTTACGCAGAGTGTGAATAAGATTTGTTCAAATCTCCTCCACTTTGCTGCTACTGTATTATGCTGCGGATTTTCTGCCACAAAATCCGTTGCGAAACATCCAAAGTATTTGCACCACGTGTACTTGCCCTTAGGGTTTGTGTAAATCTAGGCAATAACTTCAAATGGTCGCTTATAGATGAGGGCAAGTAACTATTCGGGTCCATTTACATGTTGCGGTTAGAACCTCATCCACACTGCATCCAAAAACCACGTGCCTCTTTTTACTGTGATTTGGTGCGTTTTTCGTCGCAGTAAAAAAGCAACCGCATAGAAAACATGCACCAAATCGCAGTAAAAATTAGTCTGGATGCGTTTTTTTGGTGTGGTTCTAACCACACCTCAACCGCAATGTGTAAATTGACCCTTAGGCCTCATGCGCAACCGTATATTTGGAATAAGTATCACACACCACAAATACTGGATGGAGGCAGGGTAAGCCCTTATGCACACGACAGGGTTTCGTCACACTGCTGCAGTAATGACAATAGACCCCTAATGGGGCTATTCACACGACCGATTTTCTTTAATTTATTTATTTTTTGACAACCCGGCCTTCAAAAAATGGGGGACACGGGGATTCCGCTCCTTCAAGGAGCTAAAGTGGGGCTAGCAGAGCAGGGAGATACCTCCCTGCTCTGCTATAGTGGTGTCGCTACAGCAGCAGTAGCAGCTGCTAGCGGCGCCATCGGCCATGGGAGGTGTCGCCGGGCCAGGGCGCTTTTAAAACAAGCAGGGGAAGAGAGCCAGCGCAGTGCTCCCTTCCACCTGCTGTACACCCGGGCCCTCCCACACACTACCCCTGTATACAGCACCCCAACATTGTAGAAACTTACCTCCAGCGTACAGCCATTAGTTCGAACGGCATAAACTCCTCCTCACATGCACTCTGCGCTGTGAGGAGAACGCGAGCAATGGTAGACACGGCCGTCACTCGTGACACATTCCGGTGATGGCCATCTTTTCCCGGCCCGTCAAAAAATTGGTCGTGTGAATAGCCCCATTAGGGGTCTATTGTTCCTACTGCAGCC
The DNA here is from genome assembly GCF_050947455.1 of Rhinoderma darwinii. Taxonomy (NCBI): domain Eukaryota; kingdom Metazoa; phylum Chordata; class Amphibia; order Anura; family Rhinodermatidae; genus Rhinoderma; species Rhinoderma darwinii. The sequence continues at coordinate 90,321,429 of NC_134687.1, forward strand.
GGGTGACAGCCGTTTTATGAACGGCCGTCACCCGGCCGGGAAACCCTGTCGTGTGAATAAGAGCTAAGGCCTAGGGATCTATTCACACGACTGGGTCCGAGTGTCTTGGACCGTTTTTCCCAGCAGTTTTGCATCAGATTCCGTTCCAGGCCGTGTTGACTATTTTTGACCCGTTTTGCATCAGTTTTTTTTTTTTTTTCCTGTCCATTTTAAAATCGGATGTATTTCATTTGTGCATTTTTGCCACACAGCCCCCCCCCCCCCTTGTAGGTAGTGCCACACAGCCCCCCCCTCCCCTACATAGCACCCCCCGTTCCATGAGAAGTCACTGACCTGACTGTCCATATATGGACAGTGAAGTCAGGAACTTCTCCTGGAGCAGAAACACCGGCCACAGGGTCGGAGATTCCGCTTCAGAAGTGCGTGACGTCACTGTGTCCATATATGGACAGTGAAGTCAAGGACTTCTCCTGAAGCAGAAACCCCAATCCCCGGCCATAGCGTTGCCAAAGCTGAGGCCGGGGATTGGGGATTCCGCTTCTACAGGGAGCAAAAAAATACCCTCCTCCTCCCCCCATGCCCTTCACACTGTGAGGAGGAGAAGGAGAGCGAGCGACGGAAGACACGGCTGTCACTCGGGACACATTCCAGTGATGGCCGTGTATTACCTGGCCCCATAGACTTCTATGGGGGCCGGGAGAACGGCTGAAAATAGGGCATGTCCCATCTTTTGGCGGCCGGGTTTCCCGGGCAATCAAAAAATCTGTTGTGTGAATAGCCCTATTTGGGGTCTATTGTTCCTACTGCGGCCGTGTGATCGCTGTTTTTTGAACGGCCGTGTCACGGCTGGGAAACCCTGTCGTGTGAATAGGGCCCAAGTATATTATAACCGTTCAGGTTATCTACGCTTGCTCAATGACCTTCATTGGTGTAGTAAAGATAAGATTGTAGCATGGAGCGAGGAATGTCGTGGTGATCGTCCTGTTGCATAACTGCACTTTATACACAATTCACATACACCTCATTGCTTGAGAATCACATAACTCTCCCACCCCAAACAATACGCTATGGTTGAGCTTGTTTTAAAAAACCTAAATAAAAAAATTGTTGTAGTTTCTAACGTTCTTTCCAATGACTGAAAACATTGGAAATTCCATTCTTACATATAACGTCTGCTATATGTATTAGTTTTTAATATTGAGGAAAACAAAACCATAATGGAGATGCGTTAAACTTAAAGGTTAAACAAATCCGAATTTGATAAATTATGTGACAACTTGAATTCCTCAGGTTTTTAATTATGTGATAGATCCGAGAGTCTGTTGACCCTCCTGGTTGTCATCTGGTATCGCAATGTAAACTGGCCGCCCTGCAGAACTGACCTCTAGTGTGATGGGAAAGGGTTAACCTTCCCTGCCAGCGGAAAGCTAGGGTCTCTGAATGAATGTCTGTCTCCGCCAGTTGTCCTTTTTGTTCTTATGACCAATATTCATGCCATTGTGTCAGGGATGCCACCCTCTGCATGTGGGGTGACTCTCTCCAGATTAGTGTCACTGGCTCATACCCTCCTCTGTTACCTTTTGCCTACAAGGCATTAAGTAGCAGGTCCTTGCATGTGACTTCTGTCCTAAAAGTCCTTGTGGCTGGGGCGGCAGATGACAAGTGCACGTCCCCTGCACAGGTTGTACTTGTCAGGACTGAACGGAGCACAACGGTGAGTTGTTTTTGGTTTATGAAGAATTGATGCCACTTTCCCTATAATAATCGCATGTGTGTCTGTACTAGGGGGCTTATATTGTATCTGTAGATAGGAGGTCTTGTGTCTAAATTCCTAATCCACTTATTTTCATGGGGCTTTTTTTTTTATTTTGTGTGTGTGTGTATATATATATATATATATATATATATATATATATTTCTATATATTTATTTTACAATCTTGTGTGGCTGAAAAAGATTAGTCCTGTCTCCTAAACCTGTTTTGTGGAGTATGATTTCTATATAGCAGTCACAGAGCTGCTGAGGTCCTGGACACGCAATGGCTGCCACAGTGACCTGTAGAAGTACAAAAGTGCTCAAAATCATCAGTTAACTCTCTACTGTAAGAAACCGGACTCATTTGCTATTATATCCACTCGTTTATTGTGTAAAACAGCAATATTGTATACATTTTGGATGAGACCTATTCATTTCCGTATTTTGGATGGTGAGATTTCTAACAGTTATGCATGGAGATGAGAAGTAGTAGATTGTTTCAGCATTGGGCTGTGTTCAGATCTGCGTTTTCTGTTGCGTCATAGGAACAGAAACGCCAAAGGTGCAGCCGGAATCCGTTGACTTAACCCCTTAATGACCTGGCCATTTTGCGCGTTAATAACCAGGGATTATTTTTTGTTTTCTCACGGTCGCATTCCAAGAGTCGCAACTTTTTTTTTTTTTTTTTTTTTTTTTATTCCGTTGACATAGCCGTATAAGGGATTGTATTTTGTAATTGCACCATTTTTAGACGCTTATAATATATCGGTTTAACTTTATTTTAGGAGAGAATTGAAAATAAGCAGCTATTCCAGCATTGATTTTCACATTATAAATTTACGCCATTTACTATGCAGCGTAAATAACATGTTAACTTTATTCTATGGGTCGGTACGATTAAGGGGATACCAAATGCGTAAAGGTTTTAGGTTTTCCTACATTTGCACAATAAAAACCCTTTTAGAAAAAAATTACTTGTTTTTGCATCGCCGAATTCCAAGAGCCGTAACACCTTTTTTTTTTTTTTTTTTTTTCCCCTGTCTGTGGCCGTATGTGGGCTTGATTTTTGCAGGCCTAGGTGTAGTTTTCATTTAGTACCATTTTGGGCTACATAGGACTTATAGATTAACTTTTATTAAAAAAAATTTATGGAGGGAATGGGAGAAAAGAGAATTTTGCCGTTTTTGTTTTTTTTTGGACGCCGTTGATCCGGCGGTTTAATGTATTCATTTTATTGTTCAAGTGGTCATGATCGTGGGGATACTATATATGTGTATTTGTTATTTGTTTTGACACTTTTACTAAATAAAACCACCTTTTTGAGCAAAAAAAGGTATTTTATTTTGACTAAAATTATAAAAAAACATTTTTTACAAACTGTAACTGCTTTAAATTTATTTATTTTTTTTAGTCCCACCAGGGGACTTCACCATGTGATCTGCTGATCGCATATATAATGCTTTGATATACTTAGGCAATAATTCTTTAGTATACTATCTGTGTAAGGCCCCATGCACACGAACGTAATTACGGCACGTTTTTATGGGCCCATGGACTTCTATTGGCCACGAGTACCTCCCCGTATGCTTACGGGAAGGTGCCCGTGCAGTGTTAAAATATAGAACATGTCCTATTTCAGGCCGTAATTACGGCACGGGCAGGCCCATAGAAGTCAATGGGGCTCCCGTAATTACGGGTGACTACGTGTGTGCACCCGTAATTATGGGAGCTTTGCTAGGCGACGTCAGTAAATAGTCACTGTCCAGGGTGCTGTAAGAGTTAAACGATCGGCAGTAACTGTTTCAGCACCCTGGACAGTGACTACCGATCACAATATAGATAAAGCTGTAAAAAAAAAAAAAAGACGTTCATACTTACCCAGAACTCCCTGCTTCTTCCTCCAGTCCGGCCTCCTGGGATGACGTTCCAGCCCATGTGACCGCTGCTGCCAATCACAGGCTGCAGTGGTCACATGGACTGCCGCGTCATCCAGGGAGGTCGGACTCGATGTCAAGAGGAACGCGTCGCCAAGACAACGGCCGAGTAAGTATGAATTTCTTTTACTTATTCTGCGGAAAGGGCTGTCCCTTCTCTCTATCCTGCACTGATAGATAGAAGGGCTGCCGATTACTGCAGTGCAATTTTGCAGCAAAAACGTGCCCGTAAATACGGGTGACAACGGACCCGTATTTACGGGCACGGGTCTGTAAATACTGGTGCAATACGGGTCGAATACGTGTGACTAAATACGGCTCGTATTTACGGGAGGACAAAAATATGTTCGTGTGCATGAGGCCTTAACCCCTTAAGGACACGGCCAATTTTAGCCTTGAGGACAGAGCAATTTTTTTTACATTTCCCTCTTTGCATCCCGACGCTCATAACGCTTTTATTTTTTGCGTATGAGACTTTGTTTTTTGCGGAACGAGTTGTACTTTATGCACGTACCATTTTTTGGTACAAATACATTATCGTTTAATTTCTATAAATTTTTAATTAGACTAAAATGCAAAAAAAAAGCAGTTGTGCAGCAGTTTTAATATTTTATTTTTTTTACACCATACACCGATCATCATAAATAATGTAATACAGTTGTACAGGTTGTTACGGTCGTGGCGATACCAAATATGTCTATTATTTCATGTTTTGGGACTTATATTTTAAAAAGTTGATTTATTATAAAAAATGTGTATTTCTGTGTATTTTATTTACTTTATATTTATTTATTTACCATTATTTTTTTTTTACATTCATTTCATTTAACTTTTTTTTTTAATCCCATAAAGGGATTTATCATTTTGATTTTTATTTTGTAACTGCAATGTACTGGCATAGATCTATATGCCAGTACATTAGCCTGTTACTGATCGTACACAGGCAGTTGTTAGGGCATACCTCAGTATGCCCTAACAGGAAATATGTTCAGACAGCCCTGGGGTCCTTCACTGGACCCTGGGCTGTCTGGCCATACGAGTTGTGGGCTTTGATCGCGTCACAGTAATTTTCTGTGACGCGATCAATGTGCAGTCCCCTCTCCTTGAACGCCGCGATCAGCTGTCATCGCGGCGTTCAAAGGGTTAACAGCAGAGAGATGTTTCTCTCCTCTCCGCTGTCAGAGCGGGGCTGTGGCTGTGTATTACAGCTCTCACACAGGACGAGTATGCTCGTCCTAATGCGCGAAGTGCTCGCCGCTCAGGACGAGCATACTCGTCCTGTGTCGGCAACCAGTTAAACTGACAGGCAATCTATTAGCTATTAGGCTATACCTCTGGCATGGCCTAGTACGTAGATACTGAAGGCAGACCTGGGGGCCTTTGTTAGGCCCACGGCTGCCATGGAAACCCGACTGCACTATTGCACTATGCGATATCTTTGCAGGGGTGACAGAGGGAGCGCCCTCTGTCGATCACACTAGATGTCGCTATTGACAGCGGCATCTAATGGGTTAAACTGCCGGAATCGGCGCGCGCTTCGATTCCGGCAGGAGCCAGGCTGTGTATAACAGCTGTGCTCCTGCTGCTGATCGTGTGGGTACACTGGCAGTAACCACACGATCAGAGGATGGATTTATTAGTCTTATTGCAGGAACTAGCACCTGCATCAAATGGATATATCCGTTCTTTGTCGTAAAGGGGTTAATGTGGTTTTTTTAAATTATTTAATTGTGTTCATCGTTTTACCAGGAAAAATAACTCTGCATGCTGCTCTAGTCTTTCTTAACAGAGCGTCTGCCGAAAATGAGAACACAGCCTTAGGGCTTATTCAGACTAAAGTTGAGTACATCCGTGTGACGGCGGTTAAAACAACGTCCGTCACACTGAAGCATGTATTTAATTGGGGCCGTTCACATGTTTCATCTGATCGTTTGAAAGGATCGTTGAGTAATAGAACATGTCCTATTTTCTTCCGTTTTCCACGGATCCCTTCATAGACTCCAGTCTATGGAGATCCATGAAAACAGGACCCGCACTGGGGCAACGCAGACGTGAAACTGCCGTCTTTCACGTCAAAGTTTCCCCACGTTCGTCTGAATAACCCCTTGGGCTACATTCACACTGCTGTGTTTCACGTCCGAATTGCACCTAGGGATGCACGATGCATCGAAACTTCGATACTCTGCATCCCCAAACGTTTCGATACCGTTATTTCATGTATTTCGATACTTAGCTGTGCGGCCGCACAGCTCAGTATAGTAACACATGAATGTATGATAGTGGGTCTACAGCTGTGTGATAGTCATTGCCCCGCTCCTGAGTCCGGACATGTGCGCGCCGTCTGGATGATGCTATGTGGCCGGCGCTGCACTAATGAGCGGCGGCACTGAAGACAGAACATGGCGGGCGCACTGCAAAACGCCCCCATGTTCTGTCCTCCGTGCCTGAACCGCCACTCATTAGTGCAGCGCCGGCCGCATCACCTCATGCTGACCGTGTGCGCATGTACTGTCAGGAGCGGGGCAGTCCCGCTCTAAAATGGCGGAGATCAGAGAAACCTCTCATCTCCACCGCTATTCCCCTGAATGCTGCGATCAATGCTGACTGCAGCATTCAGGGGAAAATGAGAAGGGGGATGCCCCTTGGATATGCGTCAAAGGGAATTCCTGTGACTCGATTGAGGGACATACCATATATGGGCAGCCCGACTTCAGGGCTGTCCTACCATATTTCCTGTTAGGACATACCCAAGTGTGCCCTAACAACTGCCTGTGTACTATCAGTATATAGATATATGCCAGTACATTAACCCCTTAGTGACCAACAATACGCCTTTTCACGTTCGTCACTAAGGGGCCTTAGGCTAGGCTGACGCCTTTTCACGTTCGCCTAGTCTAAGTCCTGCACGGGTCTCCTGTGCAGGCTGGAGCCGGGGCTCAGCTGTCTGCCAGCTGAGCTCCAACGCCCGCGATCGAAGTTTACTACGATCGCGGCCGTTTAACCCAGTTAAATGCCGCCGTCAATAGCGACCGCGGCATTTAACTTTGTTTACAGAGGGAGTGCGCTCCCTCTGTCACCCATCGGCGGCCCGCGAATGCAATCGCGGGTCTCCGATGGGTTGTCATGGCAGCCGGGGGCTTATTAAAAGCCCCCAGGTCTGCCCTGGACATATGCCTGTTAGGATGCGCCGGAGGCACGTCCTAAAAGATTGCCTGTCAGATTTACACTGACAGGCAATAATGCTCTGGTATACGAAGTATACCAAAGCATTATAGCAGCAATCTGAAGATCGCACAGTAAAGTCCCCTAGTGAGACTAATAAAAGAAGTAATCAAAGTGAAATAAAGATTATTAATAAAAAGTACAGTAAAAAAAATCAATTTTTTTTCCATAAAAACTGGTTTTATTTAGTAAAAATAAAATAAAAGTACACGTATATTGTATCGCCGCAACCGTAATGACTCCATTAATAAAGTTAATATGTAATTTAAACCGCAAGGTGAATACCGTAAAAAAAAAACGCAAATAACAATGGCGAAATTGCAATTTTTTTCAATTGCCCTCCAAAAAAGTTATAATAAAAATGAATCCATAAGTCCCATGCACCCGAAAACAGTACCAATCAAAACTACGTCTCGTCCCGCAGAAAACAAGCTAAAAAAATCACTACATTGATGGAAAAATAAAAAAATTACGGCTCTTGGAAAGAAACGATGCAAAAACAAATAATTTTAGTTCAAAAGTGTTTTATTGTGCAAAAGTCGTAAAACATAAAAAACCTCTACATATGTGGTATCGCCGTAATCGTACCGACCCATGGAATAAAGGTAACATGTTATTTACGCCGCACAGTGAACGGCGTCAATTTAAAAACGCATAGAACAATGGTGGAATTTCAGGTTTTTTTTATAATTCCCCCAAAAAAAGTTAAGAAAAAAATTATATGTACCCTAAAATGGTGCTATTAAAAAGTACAACTAATCCCGCAAAAAACAAGTCCTCATACAGCTATGTAGACAAAAAAATAAAAAAGTTATAGCTCTTTGAATGCGACTATAGAAAAACGAATAAAATAGCTTGCTCATTAGGGCCTATAATGGGCTGGTCACTAAGGGGTTAAAGTTAAAAAAAATATAGTAAAAACATAAAGTAATGTTAAATTAAAAAAAATACACATACACCTTTTTTTTTTTTTTTTTTACAATAAACATTAAAATAAGTCTCCATACATAAAACATCCACACATATTCAGTATTGGCGCGGCCGTAATAACCTGCACAACAATTTTTTTTTGAATCATTTATGATGTGTACGCTGTAAAAAATAAAATAAAAACTGCTTTCTATCACTTATTGTGGGGCACGAGGTGCGATGATGAATTGAACCCCCATGTACCTCACATTAATAGTAATTAACCCCATCATGTACCTTACATATTAACCTATTATGACTGAGAAACATGATAGGGTTAATTACTATTAATGTGAGGCACGTGGAGGTTAAATTCATCATCACACCTCGCGCCTCACATCAGAAAATGGAAGAACTTTTTTTTTTTTATTATTACGGTTGGCAAAGTAATGAATTGGTATCGCAATCACAATACTAAATGAAGTATCGGTTTCAAAGTCCAAATTCTGGTATCGTGACATCCCTAATTGCACCTGTGCTGGACCTGTTTTCACGGATCCCTCATAGACTTAAGGGCTTATTTCGACAAACGTGTAATACGTCCGTGCAACACGTGTGATTTTCACTCACCTCGCACGGACTTATGTTAGTCAATGGGGCCGTTCAGACAGTCCGTGATTTTCACGCAACATATGTCCGCTGCGTGAAACGCACGACATGTCTTATATTTCTGCGTTGTTTGTGCATCACGCACCCATTGAAGTCAATGGGTGCGTGAAAATCACGCGCAGCACACGGAAGCTCTTCCATGTAAAGTGCGTGATTCGCGCAACCGCAGTCAAGACTATGATTGAAAACAGAAAAGCACCACGTGCTTTTCTGTTTACAAACAGAGTGTCATAATGATGGTGGCTGCGCGAAAATCACGCAGCCACGCATCATATGGTGATGACACACGGAGCTGTTAAGTACCTTTTGCACGCGCAAAACTCACGCTCGTGTAAATCTGGCCTAAAGGGAATGTGTCGCTAGAATATATATAATTTTTTTTTAGTTAAACAATTATTATTTAAGTGATTACACATTGTTTTAATTTTTTCACAAGTCAGGAAATATTATAAATTAGATTCTAATTTATAACCTTTCCATGTGCTGGCCACTAGAGGGAGCAGTTCCCAAAATTGCAGCATGGTCACTGTGGTAAAGCAACCTCATTGCTTTATGCTGCAAATTTGGGGTAGACACACTCTCTCTAGTGTCCTCACACAATTCCCCCCCCCCCTCCCGTATTCTGGCTAGTGCCAGGAGAAGGAAGGGTTTGAATCTTCAAATTCCTACACTGCGTGCCGCCATTTTCTGAGCAACTGCACTTTGTAGGAGGATTAGATACAGTAATACACACATCACATACACGAACATAAATTACCTTCTCCTGCCGGCGCCACCTCCGCTCCTATTCCTTGCGCCTTCGCTTCCTTGAACATATGGCCGGAAGCCGCGGCTGGAAGTCGTCATCTTACTGTTCGGCAGCGGCTTCCGGTTCACATGAAAATGGCGCCGGATTTCGCTTTGCAAACTAGCTTTGTTTTGGTCTGTGTGGGAGCGGCGCATGCGCCGTTCCCACACAGACGGCGTATGCTTCAGAGAATGGAACGACTCCCGTTTGCATTCTCTATGGGGTTGTATGTGTTAATGGACACATACAGAGATGGCAAAAAAAATGGCAGCCTCCATAGAGAAGTAAAAAGTAAAACATGAGAACACAAATAAATAAAAATTTATGTTAATATCATATTAAAAGGAATATGATAAAAAAAAATTAAAAATTCATGACACCTTCCCTTTAAGTCTATTCAGGGATCCGCGAAAACGGAAGAAAAATAGGACGTGTCCTATTTTTCCAGAGAACTTTCACTGTTAAAACAGTCGTGTGAACTGACACATTGAAATACAGGCGCTCGTAGTATGTGTCCGTGTTTTAGCGGCCATCACACTAACCTATACTACGGTCGTGTGGATAAGCCCTTAGGCTGAGTTCACACATGCGCTCGGCTTTTCGTTCTGCTTCGTCAGAGGAGCAAAACTGAAAAATTTAAAGTGCCGATTCCATTGCACAATGGACACCACTGGCGTCTGATGGAACCCATTGACTTTAATGGGTTACTGCGCTATTGTTTCCTGTAGTCTCATCCGGATCTGTGACGGAGGCCCCTAACGGAGCCTCCAATAGATGTGAACGAAGCCTTATCCAGGTCACAATTGTACCTTGCGATATGGTTTTTGAATACGGTCGTTGTGCACAATGCTTTGTCTTGATTCTTTCAATTCATACTAATGTTGTCCAGGAGGGGGCAGTAGTCACACACACATGACTTGCTCATGTATTTGCTTTTTGACTAGTTATTCGGTATAATTCTACAATATTGAAGTCTGCAAACCAGTGAAAGTCAATTTGGCTTCAGGAGTGCTCTAACTGGCTCTTACAGATAGGTTTCTACGGGCTTAACATTTGCCAAAAGAGAATACTTATGTAAAAATCGAAAAATGACACTTATTTTATTTAATTTTTTTTCTAGAATTCCCTTTAACAAGAAACTAAAAAACTCTATCATAATTTAATCTCTATTCGCCTTAAAGGTTTATTTCCATCTTAGACGTTTATGGCATATCCACGCAATATGCCATAAATTTCTAGTCTCTGCCCTAGAGATTGCTATTTCCATAAATCCCATAGAACAGAATTAAGAGTTGTGCATCATACGTGGCCACCTCTCGAAGTGTAATGGGTAGGGTTGCACCTGTTCTGCAGAAAGATGGGGCTCCCAGAGCTGGGACCTGTATCTCAGACATTTATGGCATATCCCTTGGGAAATGTCAAGCATGTCTATTGTTGGAATAACCTTTTAACGTTCGTACTTAAAGGGGTTGTCCACTACCGGACAACTGATGACCTATCCAACAGATAGGTCATCAGTATATGATCTGTGGGGGTCTGACACCCGGACCCCGCACCGATCAGTTGCTCCGGTGGCCTCTGGGCACCGGACGTCCATGCCGGATGCAGATGGCTCCGGTCATGGAATAGCGGCCGAGCTGCAGTTTTGCTCCTATTCAAGTGAATAGGAGCAGAGCGGCCGCTATGATATGTACGGAGACCACTGCTTCCGGCTAGTTACGGTGCATACTGTGCAATGACATCCGGTTCCCGAAGACCACCGGAGCAGCTGATCAGTGCGGCGTCCGGTTGTCAGACCTACATAGATCATATACTGATGACTTATTCGGTGGATAGGTAATCAGTTGCTCAGTAGTGGACAACCCCTCTTAAGGTGGCAATACACATGGGATAGTACTCTGACAGACTCGCCAATGTCGGCGGGACTGACTCACCATCTGATGGTCTTCTGACTCCAACCCCCCCCCCCCCCCCCCAACGGGAGATGTATAGGGCTGCTGGATTTCAACATGCCCGATCCTTTTGTTTGCAAGTAGATAGCCAACTGGCAGAGGTGTCTGCTTACTCCCTTCTCTGTATTAACAAATGCACGCTTGGCCCAGCTTCGTGTGTATTTTGGGGGTCGGAAAGAACGGCTGTCGGCCGAACGAGTGTTCGTCTGGCAGCTGTCTAGTTCACACGGAGTTTTTTGCAGGAAGGACAATCAGGAATTTTGGGGCAGATTTTGACCTGCCTACGCTTTGTGGCTCTTTTCGCCCGTGGCCATTGAGCACCGTGGGCAAAAAACACTGTGAAAAAATGCTTTTTCTGCCTACTGTTGATTTCAATGGGAGGTCTGAGGGGGAACCGCGGCAAGAAAGGACATGCCGCTTCTTCCCATGAGCGGTTAAAAGCTGCTCTGGGGAAAAATGCCTCGTTTCGGCCATCTTTTGGTGCGGTTTCCACGTCAAAATCTGCGCCAAAAAACCCGAACTCTGACTAAAGTGTGTGGGCAACATTAGAAAGTTAAACAATTTGAAACTTATTTTTCTTATACCTTTTCTGAAAGTTTTTTTTTTGTTTTTTTTTACATTTTTTTTTCCCCCAGATGTGTCTTTATATTTTGTTAATCATTTAAATGTAGTCTTACGGAACATATGTTTTATTTTTCATGATCACCATAGACTAGATTTAAAAAAAAAAAAATGCATTTTACGTATATATTGGTAGTTTTAGACACAGTCTACTGAAAACCTCTATACATAATCTATAAACATATGTCAAATGCCCCTTGGTGACGCAGCCGGAGTATTGAAGGTAGAACAAGAAGAATTGGCATTCTGCATACATGTGCATATTGAATCACCGTGACATGATCATTGTTTTCTTGCACAAGTAAAATATTGTAACTTTCTTGAATTGGTTCCTCTTCTACATAATACATTCCTCCTCTCGTCTCTTCTCCGCCCACAGGTTTAGAGCGCACCAGTAACAATGCAAGCACACGAGATATTCAGGAGTATCCGGATCCCAGAGCTGGTGGATTTTCGTCAGTATGTTCGCACTTTACCCACAAACACCTTGATGGGATTTGGTGCCTTTGCAGCCTTGACAACTTATTGGTACGCCACAAGACCTAAAGCTCTGAAACCCCCTTGTGATCTGGCCATGCAGTCTGTGGAAGTAAAGGTAAAATCTCTCCTTCTTTCTCCTGTAATGTTTCAAGCTGCAGCATCTGTAGTGTTCACCACCTATATAATTTATACGATTTATTCTCCGCCTACAGTCATTGTGAAATCCCTGCACTTTTCTTTAGCTTGTAATACTAGTTTTGCTAACGTGTGATTGGTGCAACTGTCTAAATACTTTTTATCTTTTTTGAGATACTGCTGCTTTGTATCCTGTATACAGAGCAGCTGGATCTACCACTGAATCCTGTATCTGTCCAGTCTGCGGGACTGACAGAAACACGCAGGACCCGCTGTCAGTGAACCAGACACGCAGGATCGCGCTCCTACAGATCACATCGAAGTTCATAACTGATACAGGTGGATCCTGCCTCGCAGACCCGCAGGACCTGCTGTCCCTGAACCAGTCAGTCCCACAGACCTGACGGATTTAGGTCTCCGCGCTAGATTCACTAGAGGAACTTAGATGTGAGCGATAGCAGCTCGATCCTGCGTGTCAGATGCGCAGGACCCGCTGTCCCTGAACCAGGCAGTCCTGCAGACCGGACGGATACAGGTTTCAGCGCTAGATACAGCTGCTCTGTATACAGGATACAAAGCAGCTGTATCTCAAAAAAGTAAAACCTTTTAATAAAAGGTATTTTGACTTTTGCACCAAACACACTGATAGACCTTTTTATTAAAAAGAAAAGAAAAAAAAAGATTTAAAAGGTGTACATAGCCTTTAAATCTGTAGGATCACTGCTGTGGAAAGATAATTGTTGACATAATGCTTCTAAAATGTACTTTTCTTTTGTTCTCAGACCAATGATCTAAATGGTCCAAGTGCAGTTGCACAATACCAAGTGCCGCTCGGCTGTTTTTCGTGACACCCGATTAGTTTTCAGACCCATTCACTTTAGCGGGTGAATCGGGTCCGTGAAAATGGACCCGATTCTCCGATCCGTGGAAAAATAGTGCAGGTCCTATCTTTCCATGGATCACTGATAGGACCTGGCCGGCATGAGGCATTGGCCTGTGGCCGCCAGGGCATGCTGGGGGTTGTAGTTTCATAACAGCTGGAGAACGACAGGTTGGAGGCCAGTGTACTAGGTGAGCATAGATCTTCTGTTTGCTGGTTTAACCCTGTATGTGCTTCAGTTTATACCCACACAATGTCAAACTTTTAGGAAAGAAAAATCTGGGCACAAGGCAACCGGTAGGCCCTCTCCCCAATAACTATGCTGATGCGTTTGTGGGGGTTTACTATACTGGTATACCCTAAAATAATCCAGGTTTCATTATCGTTGCTCTTTTAATGCGTACTCCATACTCCCTTAACATTGAGAACTTGAATAAATTTTGCAGATCTGAACTTCAAAGTGTGGGATCAGTCCAGGTTTTTGTCATGCTGAACATGCCTATATCTATATCCTCTCCTAGTCATATGGCTAAACCTAAACGGCAATGTTTACAGTAGGTGTATTGAGGCTTTGCTGCCCTTCACCATTCACTTCCCTTCGTCTGACATCTGTGGATTTTCAAAAAGGCATTTGCACATGCTGTGCCGTCCCATCCAGTTCTCTAAAACAACAAACTGTTGTAGCCGAAGGTGGAATTTCTATTATGCTAGAAATTGTTTGCACATTATCTCCTATGAATAATTTAGTACTACAATGGACCGCACCGTTCAGAGGATATTCATTCCCAATAATACCTGCTCCAGTGTCCCTTTTGTGTCCTCTACATTCTCAGGATTTGACTTTGACACTAGAAACCCCTTTAAAGCCAGATTCACACGAGCGTGTGCGTTTTGCGCGCGCAAAAGACGCAGCATTTTGCACGTGCAAAAGGTCCTTAACAGCTCCGTGCGTCAGCAGCGTATGATGCGTGGCTGTGTGATTTTCGCGCAGCCGCCATCATTATGACACGGTTTGTATGTTTGTAAACCGAAAAACACGTGGTGCTTTTGTTTTCATTCATAGTTTTTACTGCTGTGGCGCAAATCACGCGCGTCACACGGAAGTGCTGCGCGTGATTTTCACGCACCCATTGACTTCAATGGGTGCGTGATGCGTGAGAAACGCACAAATATAGGACATGTCGTGAGTTTTACGCAGCGGACACACGCTGCGTGAAAATCACTGACAGTCTGAACGGCCCCATAGACTAACATAGGTCCGTCCAAGGCGCGTGAAAAATCACGCTCGTAGCACGGACGTATTACACGTTCGTCTAAATAAGCCCTAAGGCTCCGACTGCATTTTTTTTTTTTTTTTATGCGATTTTACGTTTTGCTGCGGAAATCGCAGCGTTTTCATGGAGAATCTCATTGTCTATGTTGGTACTGTATTATGCTGCGGTTTTGCCGCATGTATTTGTGTGGTATCCACTGGGGCCTGTGATAGAATCTGTTACAGGTCTATCCAGAGGGACCGGCATCGCCACCAGGCGCTTGGGGGTTTCCTCTCAGTCCCGTGACATTGGTGCAGGTTACTTGGATCTCCTTTAAATAGCATATTTGCTCGTACAGCGGAATATTAACACGATCCATTGAGACAAACTGTTCTACACCAAGCTTAGAAAAGAATGAATGAGGAGACCATAAACTTCTACCTATTTGTCAGTCTCAGGACTTTGTTCGCGCCCCTGAAATAAAAGGCTTGCGGAAATCTGGCAGCACAACAGAAAGATGGGTCAATCTCCTTCTGGTCTTGGTCTAGTTGGGACCTACTGAGGGTGCTAGGCTTGCTTGGTCTCCATTGCAGTGGCGTGATCGAAGCATGATCTATTTTTTTTCTTTTTACCATTCATACATTTTTAAGGCCACAGCAAAGTCGTGTACATGGATATGTATGATGCCACACAGTTTGTGCAGGTTCATGTCCTAAACTTGTAGGCACGACGTGTGGCACTGTACGGTGCAACTGCAATAATGCCTACAAGCAATACTGCTTGCCACGATGACATTGAGGTACACGGTTTTCGCCAATGTAATATTGAAGGCACATGGAGGTACAGTTTGAGCCCATAGATTTCTATGGGCGTCATGAATGGCAACCGTGTGGTACTGATCCTAAATTTGGCCTGGTGCTAGAGTCCGACTGTAGAAGTGCTAGCACAGGGTTGTTCCTTTTTTAAATGAGTTTTATGTTCTAGTTTTAGGCTATGTTCACACACAAACTCAAACGTCTGAAAATACGGAGCTGCTTTCAAGGGAAGACACCTCCTGATTTTTCAAACTGTTTTTTTTTTTTTTTAAGCCACTCGCGGTTTTCAATAGTCTATGAAAAACAGCTCCAAAAACGTCCCAAGGAGTGGCATGAACTTGTTCTTCGCGTAAAAAAACGGCCCGTCGGCCTATTACGGCCCGAAAAACGGCCGAAAATAGGCCGTGTGAACATACCCTTAGAATGAATGAAGTTTTGTAGCTGTATGTATGACTCTAGTGCAGCCAGGGAGGGCCCACTTTATCAATCTGTTTAGGCTGGGGCTCCACACAGACTTTTAACTATTGAACTACAGCTGCAATCCACAGTGGTACGCAAGCAACTCCGTGCACTCATGTGGACTGCAGCTGTCACTCGATAGTTAAAAATGGAAAATCTGACAACCTATTGTCTGTGTAGCCTTGACCTTAACAGGGAAATAACACCTGACCGTTGTGTAATCAATTCATACTGGGAGATTATGCAAACGGTCACTGGCCCGAGGCTCTTCTGTGAACACTTTATAGCTCACCAATCTTGTGAACCTGATAGACCAGTGTCCCGGTAGGAATTTCCCATGTGTGCTGGAAGTGGCTGCCAGTGTACATTACTTTCAAATCCTATTAAGGGAATTTAGATTTTGTACTCTAGACTTGATGCTTTAATCTCTTTAGTTCATGGAAACTGGAATGTAGCAGGTTTTATATTTCTAATACTTTCCAAAGTACAGGGATAGTTGTGCCCTGGTTAATAAGAGACTAATGTGATCAAGCTGTACCTTCCATCCTTACAAAGCTATCGTTTTTGTAAATCATTCACTCCTTGTATGTGACGATGGGTCTGGAGTTGGCAGGCGATAATGACTCTTTAAGGAAGATGAAGTGTAAATAGATCGTTGGGTTCTCCTCTTCTGTCAAATTCTATCCCGTTAAATATCTGTTCCTGGTGGAAGTTTTTGTGAAAACCTATACGTCTGCCATGATGACTTTCATAAGGTTGTTGTCCAAGATAAAATATCTGACCGCGGTAATGCCAGAATAATTTTAAAGGATATTACTTGGATCATCCTCTTTTTTTGGGGCAGTGTGATTTTGGGAAAAAACGTTTTGTTCTGGCAGGACCATTTATTTTTTGTGTGTTGCATTTGATGAAATGTTTTGAAGACCATTGCCCTTCAGCAATCGATGATGTTAGATGGCTCAGACCCCAGAACCTAGTTTTCCAGCGTCCATGCCTTCTAAACGTATCTAGGATATGGCAGACTACACGGCTTAACGATTGACCTGTGATTGAGGCTACAAGTGGGCCCAAATGTACCAAAGTTTGATCATTATGGCTTTATTTGTTTTAAAGGGAATCGGTCAGCAGATTTGACCTCCCTCATAAGTTGTTAAAGCGGTTCTGTCACCCTGTCTGAGAGCAGCGTAAAGAAGTGACTGACACACGGATTTCAGCGTGCGATCACTTCGTAATGTTCTGTAGTTTGTGTATACAGATCTCATGGTACGCGGCCAGCAATGGAGGACTTGAGCCGAGTGTATAGATATATTCATGCCCCCCACACTCCGGCTGCTACGTTACGTTTTTTTTTGCCTAGGCACAGTAATGGGGAGACTAGTGTTAATCAGAGGGTAGGGGTAAAATGAATATACTTGGACTCAAGCCCTGCATCACTGGTCGCACGCTGTAAGTATAAGATTAAAATACCCAGACAGAACATTACTAAAGCTAAGCTCACACTTGTGTTGTATAATCCGTTACTCTGATCCGTTTTTATTCTGATCGTTACTCGGATCTGTTTTTAGGATTATACAACGCAAGTGTGAACTTAACCTAAGTGATATAACTCTGAAGTCCGCGTGCCTGACCCCACTTTGTGCTGCCTTCAGATAGGGCAGTATAAATATGTGGCCGATCTGCTTTAACAATGCTAAATAGGTCTTGGGGAAAGCAGTTGAAGAAAAATCCCCATGTATGCTCTGATTTGAATTACGCCTGAGAATTTTTTTATTCAATCACACGCCATATGATGAAGCATAAAGAATATGGCAAACGTTCCTTCTTCAGTGCGTTGCCATGGCTTATGAAAACATCCCAAACCCCTTCATCTCCGCTCTTGTTTGAGGTCTACTTAGTCACCCGACATTCATACCAGGATATGCCAATTTAGGAGGGAAGGGGTTTGGGAGGTCTTGCTGCCAATAAGCCAAGCCATGAATGATTTGCCGTACTCTTTAGGTTTCATTAGAATACGGCATGAATCTGACAGATTTCTCAGGTATGCTTCTGTTATCAGAGCAAACCTAGGGACTTATTTTCAACTTCTTTCCCCAAGACCTATGTTGCGTTAACACCTTTTTATGGGGGGATCAAGTTTGCTGACAGACGACTAGCGCTGTACCCGCCTACTTCAGAGGTTACAGCTCCCACTTATTGGGGTACAAACGTTACCTTGCTCTTCTTGGTTCAGTATGTGGTTACCTTCCAGGTTTACTAGCTGCACATAAGATATTCATATGGGTATTAGACTCTCTTGATATTGACCCATTTGGAATCCTATTTGAGATTTCTTTCTGTCGCTTGCTTAATGTCCTATTTTTGCACTTTTGCTGATCTTCTCTGGTTTTCAAATGGTTTTATATTTTGTATGTAGTGCATAATAAAGTCTTGGCTTTTTCATTTCAGTTTTTCTATTTTCTTTTTACTATTTTGGGTGTGCGCATAATTGTACAAGTGCCCGGTCCTCTCTCCTAATTTACATATTCTTTGCATGTTACTGCTGCACCCCATATAGATTAATTTCACATGTAGTGGTGCCCATACGTCCCCATTTTTTGCTGGCAGATGAGACTTCCTTTTAACCCCTCAACGACAGGACGGATATATCCGTCCTATGCAGGTGCTAGTTCCCACATAAGGACTGATATATCCGTCCTCTGATCGCGTGGGTACTGCCAGCAATAATGCTTTGATGTACCAAGTATACCAAAGTATTATATAAGCGATCAGCAGATCGCATGGTGAAGTACCCTGGTGGGACTAAAAAACAAAAAACAAAACGTAAAGCAGTTCGTTTATGAAATAATAAAAAAAAATATTAGTCAAAATAAGAAATAAAACCACTTTTTGGGGAAAAAATAAAGTAATTTTATTTTAAGTGTCAAAACAAATAACACATACACATATGGTATCGTAACGACTCGAACAATAAAATTAACACCTTAATTAAACTGCCAGATGAACAGCGTAAAAAAAATGCGAAATTCTTTCTTTTCTCCCATTCCCCCCATAAAAATTTAAAATAAAAAGTTAATCTAGAAGTCCTATGTACCCCCAAACACTACTAATGAAAACTACACCTTGGCCCGCAAAAATCAAGCCCACATACGGCTACATCGATGGAAAAATAACAACGTTACGGCTCTTGGAGTGCGGCGATGCAAAAACAAGTAATTTTTTTTTCTAATAGGGTTTTTATTGTGCAAATGTAGGAAAACCTATACGTATTTGGTATCCCCATAATCGTGCCGACCCATAGAATAAAGGTAACATGTTATTTACGCTGCATAGTAAACGGCCTAAATTTATAACGTGTAAAAATCAATGCTGGAATAGCTGCTTATTTTCAATTCTCTCCTAAAATAAAGTTAATAAAAGTTAATCGATATATTATATGTATCCAAAAATGGTCCAATTGAAAAATACAACTCTTCTTACAAAAAACAAGCCATTCTCCGGCTATTTCGAGGAAATTAAAAGAAAAAAAAGTTACGACTCTTGGAATGTGACCGTGAGAAAACAAAAAATAATCCTTGGTCATTAACGCACAAAATGGCCTGGTCATTAAGGGGTTAAACTTAAGGGTACGAAAAAAACAAAACCTTTTAAAGAGCCTGACTTGTAATCCTATGTGGAGAAACTCTAAAATTAGACAAGCATTGTTTTACAATTTTTAGTCTGTTTATAAAAAAAAAATTTTCTTTTTCTTTTCTCTGCATTACTTTAGGCCTCATGCACACGAATGTGCTTTTGCGGCCGCAATTCCACGGGAGAATTGTGGCCCCATTCATTCCTATGGGGCCATGCACACAACCGTGGTTTTCACGGTCTGTGTATGGCCAAGGAGCACGCAACGCAGAAAGAAAGGGCAACCATTTTTAGGGCTGTGTTCTGCGTGCACGGCCCGTGATTTTCGGGCGGCTCGCGGCTGTCACTCCGTGGCCGGCCGACCCGAAAATCACAGCCGTGCACATGGCTACGGTCGTGTGCATGAGGCCTTACTTCTCTTGTATCCACTTCAAATTACAGCCCGTATTAGGCTGGATTTACACTGGATGGAAATGCTGCGGAAAATCGGCAGCGGATTATAGTCCCAGCCGTGTAGATGCAATTCGAAACAAATCTCATTCACATTATGCTAAATGTTTTCCGGACAGGAAATGAAACTAAACCGCATCATGCTAATTCTGTTTTGGAAGTTAACTGCAGATTTCAGCTTTTTCTATGTGGAAGGGGTGAAATCCGTGGAAAAATACACACCTAAAACATGAGCATTTTGTTTTGCAAACAAGAATCTGTAGCATTTCTGTCCCATGTGAATCCAGTCGTATATCCCAGAGCTGTAATCACAACTCTGATGCTAATCGTTGCAAACAGTTGACAGCCTTTTATTCATATACATTCGTAAGGGAACGCTAAATCTACAAAATGCATAAACCAAAAAATACTGCAATACCTCAATTTCCTCTTTTCCTTAAACCTATTGTCTCCATATTGAAACTGAGAAATATATAAAGAAATCTTGTGTGTCTTATGAGATCAGCCATTTTCCCCTTCTCAGAATCCTTTGTCTAAGGCCTCATGCACACGACCGTAAGAACTCCCGTTATTACGGGTCGTAATTACGACCCGTAATAACGGGCTCATAGACTTCTATTGGCCACGGGAACCTTCCCGTTTTCTTAAGGGAAGGTGCCCGTGCCGTTGAAAAAGATAGAACATGTCTTATTTCAGGCCGTAATAACGGCACGGGCAGCCCATAGAAGTCTATGGAGCTCCCGTAATGACGGCTGGCTACATGTGTGCACCCGTCATTACGGCAGCGTTGCTAGGCGACGTCAGTAAATAGTCACTGTCCAGGGTGCTGAAAGAGTTAACTGATCGGCAGTAACTCTTTCAGCACCCTGGACAGTGAATTCCGATCACAATAACCTGTAAAAAAAAAAAAGACGTTCATACTTACCGAGAACGTCCTGCTTCTTCCTCCAGTCCGGTCTCCCGGCCGTTGCCTTGGTGACGCGTCCCTCTCGACATCCGGCCCGACATCCCTGGAGGACGTTTCAGCCCATGTGACCACTGCACCAATCACAGGCCAATCACATGCTGCAGCGGTCACATGGACTGCCGCGTCATCCAGGGATGTCGGGCTGGATGTCAAGACAGGGAAGCGTCACCAAGACAACGGCCGGGTAAGTATGAATTTCTTCTACTTTTACCTCGGAAAGGGCTGCCCCTTCTCTCTATCCTGCACTGATAGAGAGAAGGGGCTGCTGATTAGTGCAGTGCAATTTTGCATCGAAAACGTGGAATACTGGTGACACCGGAACCGTATTTACGGGCATGGGTCCGTAAATACTGGTGCAAAACGGATCTAATACGTGTGACCAAGGACCCGTATTTACGGGAGGGAAAAAATACGTTTGTGTCCATGAGGCCTAAGGCAACTGACTGCAGCAGGACCGTCCCTCTGCCCTATCGGCATTAGGACGCAAGGATTGTTAAACCTCACCCCTTTTATTAAAGGGCTTGTCCAGTCATAAGAAATTGATGGCCTATCCTCACGATAGGCCCATCAATATCTGATCGGTGGGTGTCCATTTACCGGCACACCCGCTCATCAGTTGTTTTAAAGGGATGGCGGTCACTGCTCGTACTCTACATGTGTGTCGGCGATTCAGAGGCTGTAATACTGTGAACCTCCGCTACAAGTGTCGGTGATTCACAGCATGAGCCAGTGAGGAATGAACAGGAAGCAGCGCTCACATGAGCACCACGTCCCCTTTAAAACAAATGACTGCCGAGGGTACCGGTAGTCTGACCCCCACTGATCAGATATTTATGGCCTATCTTGAGGATATGCAATCAATTTCTTAAGACTAGACAACCCGTTTAAGCACTTCACCCTCTGTAGTTCACCAGTTGAAAAGTATGACATTAACCCCTTTTGTTCTCTGCAGTGTGTGCTGTCCGTAATTTTCACGCACCCATTGACTTCAATGGGTGCGTGATGCGCAAAAAAACGCACAAGTATAGAACATGCAGTGAGTTTCACACAGTGGACACGCTGCGTGAAAAACTGTCTGAATGGCCCCATTGAATTGCATAGGTCCGTGTGGCATGCATTTTTTAACGTGCGTAACACGGACGTGAAATATGCTCGTGTGAATAAGGCCTAAGGGTACTCCTTCACTGCCTGATGTGGGCCGTGTAAACTAGTGCCGATCAACGATAGTTTGTTGATTGGCGCTCATTTGCTTCTTTCACAAGGAGCTATGTATTGGGACAAGCGCTCGTTACTACGATTGCTCGTCCCTATACATTTCAATCATGTCTGCAGCACGTCTCCCGGTTTAGACAGGGAGATGTGCTGCCGACAACGCTAATATTTTGGGCATTTAAAACTATACAATCAGCTGGTGAACGAGCTCGTTCGTCGGCTGATCGTTGCCCTGTTTAGACAGGGCAATTATCGGGAATGAGCGTTCTGTCAACTCTTATTTGCCCGATAATTGTCCAGTGTAAAAGAGCCCCAACTGTTTTAAGCCGCAGGGTTTCCTGCATGTTCCTGAAACAGTGTGAGCAAGTTTATCTCCTTTTTAATTTTATTTCTAGTTTATTGTCTCTTAAGAAACAAGTTCTTCTGTCATAACCGGAATAAAAGAGGAACGAGACTATGCAAATTTCCAAGGAAAGATGCACCATAATTATTTCCTTACTTTATATGTGCACTTTAAAGGGGTGTTCCCAGAATCAAAAATTATCACCTATCCACAGGATAGGTGGTGATTTTCTGATTGCTGGGGGCCCCTACTGATAGCAAGAAAGGGTACCTGAACCTGCAGTGAGTTGGCGCTTGAATGGAGCTGCGGTCGACCATGTACCCACTGCTCCTTTCAATGTGTAAGAATGATGGAAACAGCCCAGTGCTGCACTAGGCTGTCTCAGTCATTCCCAAAGACTTTGAATAGAGCGGCAAGCTCGACTGCCGCTCCATTCAAGCCCCTTCTCACTACGGTCGAGCAGTGAGGAGGAACAGGTTCAGGACCCCCATTCTCGTAATTGGTGGCGGTACCAGCTGTGGATTCCCCAGCAAATAGAAAATGATCACTTCTCCTATGGATAGATTTTTGGTTCTACCCCTTTTAATATACTGTTCAGACATTTTGGAGTTTACTACGCTATTGCTTCTGGCACAATGACTGATCCGGTGCACAAAAGAGACAAACGGAAACTATTATTATAAAATATTATAAAATAATATATGAATTTGCGGTTTCTTTGGGAGTGTACTTGGAGATACTTTGCCTGACTTGAAATGAATCCTTACACAAATAAGAGAACGGTTTGTATATGTTCCTATGCGTACAACCACGTGACTGATGTTAGCGTGACATTTGCAGGACTTTATTTATATTAATCAAAATGGAAAGTGTGTATGGATGTGTGCTTAACACAAATAAATCACTCCAACGTTGTATCTGAGCTAATGGGGTATCCGAGCAAGTCTAAACACTGGATAATGTTTGATGCTAGGCAAACAAGTAGTATTGGCAAATATGCGAGCTACTGGGCAATTTTTCTATCGACTAAAGAGTGATGAAAAAATGAAGCACACAGTGAGTAATGGGTTATCAGTAGGTGAACATTAAAGTGCTGGAGAATTATACAGGCTAGCCAATGCCCCCCTCCCCCCACACTCCGCAGTTAGCATAGATGACACTACACAGTTCATTGAACATGGCATGGATGGGCTATACCAGCAGACAGCTACATAATGTTGTGCGTATCCAATGGACTCCTGGGCACTAACTGGACTACTGATGTATAGTGTGTGTTTTACAAAAAAAAACGCTAGGGCGCACATTGCAGACTTGTTTTGCGCTTCATCTGTGGCTATGTAGCCAGTTGACCACCGCACCAAATGTTTTCCCTATTGTTAGGGGGATAAATGCCACAAACATGCAAGAAATCTTGAAATGGAATTCCTAAACTGCACGTCCGGTATTTTGCTGCAGTGGGAAAGGGCACCACAAAAATCACAGCATGAATGTGTACAAACACTACAAGTGACAGGTGTCCTGATGCGGTTTGTGTTGCCCTAGGATTAACATGATTTGTGAACATGAATTAGTAATGTTACGATGTACTTGATGTTTGTCGTCTCCTGCCTTAGTTCATTGCAATGTATTTTCTTATTGAAGTTGTCCATTATTTTTTTGCTTGTATATTTTGCTAATCCAATTTTTTATTTTTTTTCTTCTTTGCCCAGGCACATGAAAATGCTCGTAGATCCACTCTGCTGGACAGTGATGAGGTCCTCACTTACTACTATGATGATGTCAGAACAGTATATGAATTGTTTCAAAGGGGATTGAGAGTGTCCGGTAAGACGTTCCCTCTTCGTGTGTTTATGCTTCTAATTGCTTTTATACCTTTTTTGTATTCTACTATGTTCCCCACTAATAGTAGTTTAGTGTTGCAGACTCATTTGACACATTTACTAGTTTTTAGTACTTCTTTTTTTTTTTATTTTTTTTTTTTTTATTATACTTTAATGTCAACCACTACCAAATTAAGAAACTACCACAAAGCATTTCATGGTTTGATTTTGTCATGCTAATAATCTTTATTCATTCTGCATCAACCTCACAGCACCCTGCAATATGAGAAAACACTAAGCATACAAAATAAAATAATCAAGAAAAAACGCCACTTGATAATGAAACCGAAAGATGACCTGGTTTTAGTAATTTTCCTCTAACGGCTTTTCTAGGAAATTGTAATCATCTTCCCAGCATTGCGAAATTGAACAGGACTTTATTATCTCCCCCCCCCCCCCCCCCCTTACTCTAAATGCGATTTTGTGAATTAAAGTGGTTGTCTCATCATGGATATATCAATAGAACTTTGTGTCCTGTTTGCTCTGACAAAATAAGTGACAGGGCGGTTCCCTAGCACCGCTGCCCCTTTATTCTAGCTATGGGTGGGGATCACAGATTTGATTTATTTATTCAAAAAGGTAAATAAAAACATTTGGATCCCCATGACCATAATCTGTAGAGTAAATTTATTAGGTGTGAATGGCCCAAAAAAAAAAAAAAAAAAAATTGTATATACTTACACAATCATTTTATATGTAACCCCTAACGGTGCAAAAAAAAAAATCTACAATTCGTGCATTAAAAAAAGGCCTTATACAGCCACATCTAAAGAAAAAAAATGTACTGCATAATTTAATAGGTTAACCGGCACCTGAAGTATGAAGTGTCTTCTAATAAGAATTAACTCTGTACCCAATAGCAGAAATTATGAAATTGGACCATCGTTAAGGATGCAGCTTTGTTTATGTAGTTGTGTCCATGTTTGATTTATGACTTAGAAATTGGACTAATGCACAATACCCCCTGGGTGTCGTATAGTTGCCATGGCAACTCTACCACTAGTGTGCGGATGCATCTCTCCACGCCCCATGTCTGGGTGAGAGATCACACGTTACCAACAACTTATACTAATCTAATAGTATACCTGCTATATATCTGCTTTGCAATTTACTTACTTAATTTTTGCTGTTCTATTCATGCAAATTCTGTCTGTAGTTACTGCCACTAAGTGTCTCCCTTTCTGTAATCTGCTGTCCACCCCCTATTGTCAAGCAAAATCTATCACTAATTACAGAGCTGAGGAGTCGGACTGCAGGAAATGGGGGGGTGGGTGTCTCTTTACTGGCTGCCCATAGAGGTTTATGGAGAGGGAGGCGGAGCAGGTAGCGAAAGACAGACACATTGCTTCTAGAAGTCTATGGAAAGGGGAGTGAGAGAGAGACACAGAAGCTGCCCATAGAAGCCTACGGAGAGGGGTAGAATGAGCAAAGAGGAGACACACTGTTTGGAAGGTATTATATCTCACCCCAGTGCTGGAGTCTCAGCTACACTGCTCATTGCTGTTGTATAATCTCAAAAAAGATGCTGCAGCTGAGAAGAATATAACAACATTTTTTTTATTTTATTTTTTATATTCAAGATAGAGCAGATTCTCCTCTTCTGTGTGCTGTGCATGAGTAACATGATAGCAGTTAGGCTCTGCCCACTAGCTCAGAGAAAGCTGAGTATTAGACATAGAGATTGCAAAGGGGAAAACCGCTAAAAAAAAATAAATGCAGAATACAAGTCATATAATGGCCAAAAATTGTGTTATTCCTCATGTGCACACATATGACAGCTTATTCTGAAAAGTCAGGTACACTTTAATTTTTATGCTGCTATGTTTGCAAGCATTGCTCTGGCCCTGAGCTCTTGGGGCCAGATTTGAGTAGCCTTACTAGGGTAAGCTTTTGATGCTTGGGGTACACAGTCTAATGGGTTGTTAAAAGTGAACTTCTCCTTCCCCCTCCTAAAGATTTATTTGTAAGTAAAAAAAAATCTGAAATAGGCCGTAGCTGGCCATAGGCATAGATGCCTCCATAACGAGCCTCTGTAAGAATTATTCTGTCTGTCTTGAGATATGAATATTATTTTTAAGCTTGTCCAATGATTTGTCAGATTGCAGCAGGAACACAACATTTGTAAAGACTGTGGGTTAGGCTTCGTTCACGTCGGGGTCCTGTTCTGACGTTCCGTCGGAGCTTTCTGTCAGAACCCTTGCACAACTGAGACAAACGGAAACCATTGGCACCAGATCGGTCACCATTGAAATCAAATGAAACCTACGGTTTCCGTTTTTGTCAGGGCTCCATCCTGAAGGAAAGCTCAGACGGAACGTCCGAATAGAGCCCTGATGCAGGTGTGAAGGAAGCTTTAGCTTTATAAAAAGATGTACAGAAACACAACCGTTATTTACAGTGTAACCGTTATCCTTTTTGCTTTTCTAGATAATGGACCTTGTTTGGGACATAGGAAGCCTAATCAGCCGTATCAGTGGATATCCTTTCAAGAGGTAATGAATGATATAGGCAAATGCGTAGTTTTCACAGCTTCTACACATCAAAGGTGGCCATATAACCATCTAAAGTGTATAATGTCCTGACTTTCCCCCAACGGCAGATGTCATTGGCTTTCAACTTGCCCGATCCTTTTTGTTTGTAAGGAGATACAGCTTACTCCCTTCTCCACAATTTATTTTATTGACTCTCCATATCAACTATACATATGTCTTATGTATTTATATTTTTGTTTTTTTCCCAAAAGGTAGCAGATAGGGCAGAGCATCTAGGGTCTGCCTTGCTGCACAGGGGATGTAAACCAAGTTCTGAACAATTCATTGGCATTTTTGCACAGAACAGGCCAGAGGTAAATTGATTGTACTTTTGTGTTTGCTTTCGTGAGGTTTTAGTATGAAAATGTAGTATTTGGGGAAAATTACCTTGTTTACCATTTGGCTGATTAAACTGAAATATCCCAGACCTGTAGTATAATAATTGTGAACTCCATGCTACAGTATGTTTTTATTGAATGTTATTAGTAACCAGGTAAATATCTTTTCTATATGTTTGCATCCCTCCTAAAATTTCTAAGGCCTCGTTCACATCTGCGTTCGGTATTTCCATTGCTCTGTTGTCATCGGAGCAGAGCAAGGAAAACACTGGATCCATTCCATACGGACTCCATCGGCGCCCGACGGAACTCATTGACTCTGTGTCCATCTTACCGGACAAAATAACGCCGCATTCTGCGCTTTTTGTATGGCATTTTTTACCAGATCTGTCACGGAGGCGTCTAACGCAGCCTCCAACACAGATGTGAACGCAGCCTTAGCATTTGAATGCTTTTGGCTCTTTTCTTTGTGCCGCTAAGTGAAGAAAACAAAATGACAAAATGGTAGTGCTATATATGGGGACTGTAGACAAGGCAATAACTGAGTAAAATATAATGCAAAAAAGACTTTACTGCTCTGTATAATAAGCCAGTATTCTCAGTGGCGGATTAAGTAGACCATGGGCCCTGGGCTGTTACCCAAACTTGGGCCCCCCTTCCTCACCGCCGCCCTGCCGCGCCGTAACTATTTTTAACACTACCTTTTTGGGCAAGCATTAACAGTGTTACGATTTCCCTTGTCACAGCGCGGTGTCCCTACATACTGACAGTATCACACTGTGCAGGGACACAACCTCCTGACAAGGGGAATTGTCTATCAGTCCTGGACTGCAGAAAGACTTTTTGTGAAATACAAGGATTCCTATAATAAAAATGTCAGGAGAGGTGACAGATTCTCTCTAAATCTAGTGACTCACAGGTGACGACGTCTCAGATTCTAGTAGTTTTTTTCCTCTTTTCTTCTCCATCCGGTCCAGCGCTCATGACGACTTCTCCCGGCCATGACTCATTTCTGCAGAATTTGCCACTCAGACGTCTCCTCACTTTTCCAACATTTCCACACCTATAAACGAAAATAAAGTTATCATGGTGCCACATACTGTACCCCTAAATATAATAGCACCAAACACTGCGCCTGAATATAATACCACACACTGTAAAACACCACATACACACAGCCCCCTGTACATAGTGCCACACACAGCCCCTGTAGATATTACACACCCCCATAGATATCGCCATACACAGCCCCCTCTATATATCACACATCCCCCCCCCATAGAGAGCGTTACACACAGCCCCCTATATAGTGCCAAACAGCCCCCCTGTAGAGAGCGCCACACAGCCCTCCCCCTTGTAAATAGCACCAAAAAGCCCCCCCTATAAAGAGCGCCACACACATACCACTGTGGATAGCACTACACAGCCCCCCCCTTGTATATAGTGGCACACAGCGCTCCCCCTTGTATATAGTGGCACACAGCGCTCCCCCTTGTATATAGTGGCACACAGCGCTCCCCCTTGTATATAGTGGCACACAGCGCTCCCCCTTGTATATAGTGGCACACAGCGCTCCCCCTTGTATATAGTGGCACACAGCGCTCCCCCTTGTATATAGTGGCACACAGCGCTCCCCCTTGTATATAGTGGCACACAGCGCTCCCCCTTGTATATAGTGCCACAAGGTTATGTACACATTTAAAAACTTTATATTATAATATATATATATATATATATATATATATATATATATATATATATATATATATATATATATATAGTATGTGTGTGATTGATTGATTGATTTCATTAAAAAATATTTTCACTTTTTGAGATACAGCTGCTTTGTATCCTGTATCCGTCAGGTCAGCAGGACTGACAGGATCAGTGACACGCAGGATCCACCTCAAATCTATCACATCTAAGATTATAATTTAGCGCAGGGCCCGTTTCACTGATCCCGTCAGTCCTGCTGACCTGACGGATACAGGATACAAAGCAGCTGTATCTCAAAAAGTGAAAATATTTTTTAATAAAACGGAATTACAAGTTGCACCAAACACACATTTTTATAAAAAATAAAAAAAAACGACGTGATTTTTGCGACGTTTTTTCCGTAGACAATTGCTATTTTAGAATTTTTATTCATAAAGTTTGAAAATAATAGTAAAAAAATAAGCTTTTTTACGTTTCAGCTATTTTTTTTTTGGTAATAACAGTTTTACCCTAAAATAGACCTTTTATTTGTAATCGTCATTGTTTACCGTAAATTTTAATATATTACATGTCTATATTAGGGTAATTGGGTCAGCGCTAGCGTTACAACAATGTTTGGCGGGGGGGGGGAACGTTTTTATTTTGGGGTGGGTATTTTATGTGTATTTATTATTTCTTTTTTTTTTGCACTTTACTTTACTATTTTTTTTATTACTATGGTCTGTCCCCCAAAGGTCAAAGAAGACCTTTGGGGAACTTTATATATATTTTTTCTTTATTTTACACCAGGTTTTTCCACTGTAACTGGGGCTGCACAGCAGCCCCAGTTACAGGGGAAATCAGCCCTCTCATAGTGACGATTGTCACTAATAGGGCTGTGCTGGGTCTAGTTAGACCCAGCAACAGTCTGTCACTAACGGCACCCAGTGATCATGTGACCAGTCACATGATCACCGGGAGGAATAGAGACAGCGCCGCTGCTGCTGTCTCTATTCCTATACACAGCGTTCATTGAACGCTGTGTAAGAAGACATCGGAGAAGACAGAAGCAGCGAAAGCTGCTTCTATCCTCTCCTCAGGGTCCCCGGCAGTCACTGACAGCCGGAGACCCGACATTCAGCTGCCCGATCGCGCGGGCAGCAAGTTAAAACCCGAGCCGTAGAAAGTCTATGGCTCGGGTTTTAAGGACCCATCCCTGACCGCTGGCCGTAAAAATACAGCCAGCGGTCGGGAACCAGTTGGGTAGGAGGATAACTAACCTCAGCGCCGGTGACCGCCCGGCTCTTCTCTTCTCTTGCAGCTTTGGAGTAACAGAACAGCCGTCCGTCGCTGTTCTGTTACTCAATGGCGCACTTGTCAGGGAGGCGTGTCCTACCCCTTTCCCGGCCAATTCCCTGCTCCTCCCCTCCTCATCTTCGGAAGTTAGCAGCGCTAGCGCGCTGAATAGGTTTGGAAGATGTGCGGTTCGGGCTGCCATGGGCCCCCTGGGAGCCTCGGGCCCCGGGCGGCCGCCCGAATCGCCCATATGATAATCCGCCACTGAGTATTCTGTATAATGTGCAACCTGAAGTTGTACTGACATCTGTCAAGTCCTATATCTTGCCTGTGAGTGTAATTCATGTGAGTAAATCTATATCCGTAAACTCCTTTCCTCTGTTCACAGTGGATAATCGCAGAACTAGGTTGCTACACCTACTCCATGGTGGTTGTGCCGCTCTATGATACCCTTGGAGCTGAAGCGATTACCTACACTATAAATAAAGGTAGTTGAATTTCTGGTTTATCAGGTGGATGACGTACTCTCGATATGTTTATACTAGGTTCAGAGCCATTATATGTGTTCTGTTAGTCTCTATTGTATTCATTTTAATTGGTTATTATAACATCTGTCCTGGCACTTTGTGGCTTCTGCCCCTTTTTGACCTAATACTTATTGAGCTGCGTCATTACTGTGGTTTCGAATATATAAAATTTCTTCTTTACATGTTTTTTGGCTGGATGTTCTAATACCAATAGTGTTGGACTGTAAGACGGTGGTGAACTTATTTTAATGTCTTTTACAATTTCTAGCGGAGATTTCTATTGTGTTCTGTGACAACACTGAAAAAGCAGGGTTACTACTTGACAATGTGGAAAAGGGTGACACTCCGGGCCTTCATACAGTGGTTCTCATGGATCCCTTTGATGAGGAACTGGTGGAGAGGGGCAAGAAGTGCAATGTTGAAGTTATCAGCCTGAGAGACCTAGAAGTCAGTATTGATTTTAAATTACATGTATGGATGTTGTCCCGTTCTTGATCACAGGAACACAGAGGCCTGTCATGATGTTTCTACTGCCCGCCACTTATGATGAGCATACTCCACATATGTTTGTTGGCAACCAGTTAAAGATTATCTGTCACTAGTTTATTAATGTCCTATATTCTAAATAATCTAATAGGCGCTATGATGCTGATAACTATGGTGAACTTTGCAAATACACATTATTTTTCCAAAAACTTTTATACTTTTTTTTCTAAATATGTTAATTTGGCTATACTTGCCAAATGGGAGGTTACTCTTTCGTTCACCTTGGGTGGTGTAATAATTTCTCTGACTGTAATAGTTCTCCTCTTCCCAGTCCAGAACCACAGCCTTATATAGCATACAGCTTCCATTCCCGACTGTTTTCAACTGATGATATCAACGGTTGTTTCACAGCTCGAACTGTGGTTTTTGTGGCATATGAAAGATGAGCCATATCTCTGGCTGTTCTAGGTGGTCCAGCCGGAGATATGGCTATTTGAAGTGTTCTCCCTTCCCTCTAGAATGTCTCTCGTACTGTGTGAAGCAGCTTCATGCTGATAGGACAGCGTCAGAGGCTGTGACGTAGCTCCGCCTCAGGAGAATCGCTGCGGTTACCTCCCACTTGTCTGGTATAGCCTCCTTTTACATATTTAGAAAAAAAAGCTCAACTTTTTTAAAATAACTTTTTGGGACACAGTTTTCACTAGTATCAGTGTGACCGCGTCTATCAGATTAGCTAGGAGATAGGGCATTACTAAACTAGTGACAGAGCCTCTTTAAAGTCCAGTTACAACTTACTCATTTTGTCCATTAGACTGATAAGATTTTGTTGTTCTACCGTCCGATTTCCCTCCAAGGGGAGATCTTGGGAGCTGCAGCTGACCTGGCAGTGTTGGGGTATGTTCACACGCAGTGGTTTGATGTAATTCGGGCGTTTTACGCCTGAAAAAACGCCCCTAATACGCCTACAAACATCTGCCCATTGCTTTCAATGGGAATTACGATGTTCTGTTCCCACAAGACTTTATTTTACGCGTTGCTGTCAAAACACGGCGCGTAAAATGGCGGCTCGTCAAAAGAAGTGCAGGACACTTCTTGGGACGTTTTTGGAGGCGGTTTTCATTGACTCCATTGAAAAACAGCTCCAAAAATGGGCGTAAAAAATGCAGCGAAAAACGCGAGTTTAAGAAAACATCTGAAAATCAGGAGCTGTGTTCACCTGAAGACCGCTCCGTATTTTCAGATGTTTTTGCTCACTTCGTGTGAACATACCCTAAGAAGTATTGGATTGTGAACTAAGCAGCTCTCAGGAAAAGTTCTATGCACTGATCTCTATGAACATACAGTAGAGTAAATGAGTACAGCCAAGTCTGCTTGTACCGTGAGAAAACATAACACTTCAGGTGCCCGGTCTCATAGGATTTTTTTTAAAGGAATTCCCTTTGTAAGGTCTGGTTATGCCAAACAGCCATATGCTAAACAAAAAGTAAAAAGAGTTACTAGTTATCTTGGATATAGCGTAAAAAGCTTAGCTGGCTTATAGCGTGATTTGTGCGTACCTGCGAGGGGGTACACGTGTGAGGACGGGAGCAAGACACATATTCAACCAATGTAAGGATGGGGTGATGTGTATTGATTGCCATAAACGGGGTGATTGTCCAGTCCCCTCGGCATTGAATCTAATTCTTCTAGCAGGAGAAGGAAGGGTTGTGTCCATTAAAACATTTTACACATATTAGAAAATCTTTCGATTTGACTTTTCTAACCGTTAACTTTTTGATTTTTTTTTTCTTCTTTAAAGCGTGACCAAGCTTAGGCACCGTTGTATGAGACTGAAGTTTATCTGGCTATAGACCATTAGTAACATTTTGGGCAGAGTAGGCCCTCTATAGTGTCCGTTTTGTGTGCTGTACTAAGGGTCTTACTTTGACAGAAAATATTCAATATTTTAATTTCCCTTTGTCCCCCAATCCAGGAAGAGGGACGGGCCCATCATGAGAAACCAAAGGTGAGTTGAGTGGTATAGCATTCCATGTATATACTTGTATTTTGTAATCTTGAGTAGATTTATTGATTTTGTTTAGTTGGTTTCCAAGGAAATATTTGATACATATGATAATTTGGAGAGGATACTGTATGCAGTTGTGCTCAGCTTGACCCAATCAAAATAATTTGCGCTAAATATGTTCAAAGCTGGCCATAGTCTCCTGTTAAGTCCCCCATGACTCCAGCGCCAAAGCTCATGTGATCCCCCGCCAGACGTTATTTACATCACATTAGTGATGACGTGCTGCGTCGGCATGTAACCACTTCAGCCACACGCTAGTCCTGTGTAGCATATAATGGCATCATCACTGTAACCAGTGATTGGCTGCAGCAGCCACGCGCTGGTATGGCACTTTTTTTTTTTATTGCTGCTGCCATGTCCGCAGAGACCAGCAGTGAACCGCGGGAGCATCGGCACTGGAGCCGCAAGCAATTTAAAAGGGGAGTATGGGCAGTTTTTTTTACTTTGACACATTCAGTAGTCAAACTTTTGAATCTGATTTACTAAATTTACCTCCATTCTTTTTAGCCTCCAAAGCCAGAAGACCTGGCAGTAGTCTGCTTTACAAGCGGGACAACAGGTACGGATGTGTTCGGTCATGTCGCGTATGCAGTAAACACTTCTTCCCATATACTCAGACTATTACAATTTACACGCGCAATGGGGCAGATTTACTATTGTGGCTGTGACTGCTTTTTGTGGCCAAATGTGGCACATTTTTGGCACACGATATCCCATTTAGTTCAAGCCCTATTTATTCCAAGAATGCGCTGAAAAGAACAGACTTTGTGCTTAGAAAAGGGGATGTGGCTCAGTGGAAAGACGCGTGGCTTAAAATGTGAAGAGGGGGGGGGGGAGAGAGACCCTGAAAATAAACCAACCAAAAGGGGGTTCAAAGAGAAAAATGTCTAGCAAGATGTGCCAAATTTTCCATACGGAATGCACCCATGAGCTAAATTTGGCGTATCTTCTGACTGCCTGGTCTAAACTTGTACTGTCTAAATCTTGACTGCATTAGTAAATCTGCCGCAATGTTCCTCACTGGCTCTTAAACTGTATCACTGTTTTTATTTTAGCACGGATAATTATTTGCGTAAAAACTGTTAAATCTCGGTGGTTAGCACCTTGCCATCTAGAATAATTCTAGATGGCATGACCTGTAGTTATCCGGTATTTTATAAATGTGGCCTCCGTGAAAA
Source organism: Rhinoderma darwinii (assembly GCF_050947455.1). Lineage (NCBI taxonomy): Eukaryota > Metazoa > Chordata > Amphibia > Anura > Rhinodermatidae > Rhinoderma > Rhinoderma darwinii. The sequence goes on from NC_134687.1 coordinate 90,355,895, forward strand.
TATAATTGTAATTTGCATGTTCTTACCTTTTGTATAGGACGCTTCCACCTTATATAATAAGCCAATTAGGTTCAGATGGCGCAGGGGCCTGACTGCAGGAGTAAAACTTGGCAAAAGAAATGGGAGGAGGAAGGAAAGAGCATAGGCTTAAATGTATGCAGCGGAATGACTGAGAATAAAGCCTCATTCACACATTGCAGACTTGGTCGGTATTTTGCATCAGTGTTCTAAAGCCAAAATCAAAGTGGATTCAGACTAAATATCTCCATTATACCCTCCCCCCCCCCCCCTCCATGTTTAGGATCCAGTCCGGGTTCTGGCTTTAAAATACTGATGCTAAATACTTCTCCAATCTGCAGTGTGTGAACGATGTCTAAAGACCGTTCGGACTAACCTCCAAAGTGGCTACTTATGATTGTAACTTTGCCCTCCGTTATAGTATAACAGCGGTTTGCACTCGAGAGCTGTTCTTCTTAACAAGTGAAATAATGTTCAGACTCTCTATATACAGTTTTGTTTTTTGTTTTTTTTATACATATATATATATATATATATATATATATATATATATATATATATATATATATATATTTTATTGAAAAAAGTGTTTAAAGTGGAGTCCGAATTTATTTAGCACCAATATATTTCAATGTGTGTAACTCAGAAATAATACATTTTCATTTACCTGTGCGCTTCAGGTTATGTGTAAGGCTTCGTTAGGGGCATCCGTCGCAGATCCGGCAGGGGTTACCAGAAACAATAGCGCAGCATGCTGCCTGTTGTGTCCAGTAAAATCACAGACAGCCCGACGAAAGCCATTAAAGTCAATGGGTCCAGTTGGCCGCCGGCTGTGTCTGTCGTGCAACGGAACCGTTTCTTCCTTTAGAGCGATAATTATACATAAAATGTTTGACTGGTTTATATATTTCACTAACCTTTTATTTTTTTTTATATCCTTTTGGTAGGAAATCCAAAGGGTGCAATGCTTACTCACAAGAATATTGTGAGCAACGCTGCTTCTTTTCTCAAAGTAACGGAGGTAATTGTTCGTGTGTTTTCTGTTCAGCATTATATTTGTGGGGGTGGTGTATGCGTGTGTTTACTAATGTGGTTTATAATATTGCATGCACTTGAATTACATCTGCTGTAAACTTAAAGGGGAACTCCCATCGTAAACGTTTATAGCCTATCCACAGGATATGTCATAAATGCCTGATCGGTGCGAGGATACCGCGGCGATGTACTGATTTTCTTGCTGAAGATCTTACCAGTTAAATTTATGGATAATCCGACGGAGAAGAGAACATGCATTTATAACTTAAAAACACAAAAAAGTCTTTCCACGATTTGATAGACCATTTTATCTTTTCAACCTAATCCGCTATGTAAATTCACTTTACGTAAGGCTGGGTTTACACAGGCGTGTGCGTTTCGCGCACGCAAAAAATGCGGTGTTTTGTGTGCGCAAAAGGCACTTAATAGCTCCGTGTGTCAGCCCCGTATGATGTGCGGCTGCGTGATTTTCTCGCAGCTGCCATCATTATGACACTGTTTGGATGTTTGTAAACCGAAAAGCACGTAGTGCTTTTCTGTTTACATTCAACCTTTTCAGTGCTGTTGCGCGAATCACGCTTGTCCCACGGAAGTGCTTCCGTGTGACATGCGTGGTTTTCACGCACCCATTGACTTCAATGGGTGCGTGATGCGTGAACAACGCACAAATATAGGACATGTCGTGAGTTTTTCGCAGCGGACTCACGCTGCGCAAAACTCACGGACTGTCTGTACTGCCCCATAGACTAACATAGATCCGTACAACACGCGTGAAAATCACGCGCGTTGCACAGACGTAATACACGTTCGTGTAAACAAGCCCTTAGTCAGTACTTGGGTAAGAACGACGGACTGAAGTATGGTTGTGTAGCTTTCTGCAAAATGAAGCCATTGTTGACTATTAATCCGGAGTCCATATCTCAAGATCTGCTTCACTTCTGATTATTAATAGGGTTAAGAGGGGCCAATACAATAAGGCCTTGTTCACAAAGTGCAGATTTGCTGCCGATTTTGCATGCATTTGTTAAGCCAGAATTGGTTTCAGGAGAGCAGACCTAAAACACCTTCTTTTTATATATTTCTTCTGTTAAAGTTCCGTTACTAGTTTTGGCTTAAAAAAAAAGAATAAAAAATTGCATTTAGGATCCGGTCTAAGCTGGGTCTGTGTTAGCTTATCCCCTTGATCGGCGTTACTATTTTCTGTACGTCCTGCACTTTTCCTTCAATTGAGTGTTTGGAAAATGTAATAAAATAGTTAAAAAAAAAAAAAAGTCAAAAAAAAACGTAAAGTCGCTACGTTTTTTGGGGGGGAGTGGTGGCAAATAAGGTGTGTGACAAAATTTGTCTTTTTTTTCCCCTCCACAATTTGGGGTCACAGACCTTAATAAATTTCCCCCTTGAGAAGAGAAAACGACATAGGTCTTGGCTGCATTATTCATCATTCTCACATGCAGCCTGTTGTGTGAATCATGAGTCATTCATTTGTTAGTTTTATTTTTATGGAAGGGAATTTCCCTTTGCATGAAAGAGGTCACATTCTTTTATCTCATTTTATTTAACTCTATCCGCTAAGATTTGGTTGTGCATCTTATTTAAATATATGGATAGACACATATTTAACCCTTTAGGTTGAATTCACATGCGATTTTGTTGCAGAAATTCCTGCTACTGTCCCGATCATCTGAATAGGACTTACAGGAAGCCATGCACCTGCTGCAGAATCCATCCCATTCAGATGTATGGAACGGATTTTCAATTAAAGAAATTCTGCAACAAATCTGCTGCATGTGTATTCTCCTTTACCGGCTAGTATCTGGTTGTGTATCTTGAGATAGAGAGAAATGTATCTGATATGTTTTAAAAAATTTTAATAGGAGATCCAGATTACATATAGCACCCAATGAACAGCTTTCCAAACTCCTAAAAAGTGACCACAAGAATGTGTTCTAGGTTAAAGGGGTTTTCCCATCTCTGTTATTTATGGCCTATCTGCCGGATACGCCATAAGTGTCCAATAGATGAGGGTCTTAAAGGAGGGACCCGCATCAATCTCTAGAATGGGAACCACTGTCCTGCCTGCCGCTGGGCTCTGGCCACTTATGAGATGGCTGGGTTTTCCGGAAACAGCTGAATGCATTTTGCTCCGTTTTCAGAACTCTCTCTTATTCACCTCTTAAGAGTTACGGAAATAGCTTAGCACAGCGAGCTACGCTGATTCTAGAGCTACGGAAACCTCATAGCTCGCTGCGCCATTCTGTTTATTATTCCTCATGCACACGACAGCGTTCCGGTCTGCAATACTATCTGCAATTGCGGATAGCATAGGACATATTCTATCCTATGGGCCCATACACACGACCGTGGTTTTCACCATCTGTGCATTGCCCGGACTGCAACAAAAAAAAATAGGACGACTCCTTTTACAGGCCACATTTGCGGCCCTGTTAGTCAATGCACATCATGTGTGTGTGCATGGTTCTTGATTGTGGACGGCCCACGGATGACTGCTCGGGCCGTTCGTGCCGCAATGACGGACCGTGCACACATCTACGATAGAAGCAAATGGGAGTAAGGCCTCGTGCACACTATGGTAGTTCTGGAAACCGCGTAGAATGGCAAGCTTTGCGGTTTCTGGAAAATCCGGTCACTTCGTAAGGCCAAAGCCCAGCGGCAAAAGGTAGGACGGGAGGGTCAAGGAGCCTGGTTTTGAAGAAACAGTGCCGGACCCACATCTATCAGACATAAGACAGAATACCCTTATAAGCAACTGCACTCGGACAATCCGCACCTCTCCATTCTCTGACTCCATTACAAGATGGCTGTTGTGGGGAAGACTGTGCGATATAGTTTAGCCTACCGTGTGTGATCTCCTACGGATTCCTCAATGAGCATTGTGGGGAATGTGCAGAGGGTGGAATAGCACTACTGTCTTATAGATTTAAACAGATTTATCTTGTGATCTTGTCTTTTCAATGTAATCTGTCAGCAGAGCAATATGTCTGTCGCCTTTTCTCTTTAGTTAGCTTGGTGGATAGTGCAAAAGTGGTGTTTTTTTTCCTTTTTTCTGTTCCTCTGGAATCGGTGCATACTATCAACTAATCCTTTTACTAACCCAATGTGGTTTTAATTTTGGTTAATTGAGAAATCTTTGGTGTGCTGTTTCCTTCTGCTGTCCAGGACTTGGCGTTTCCCTCTACTCAAGATGTTCTCATCTCTTTCTTGCCGCTGGCGCATATGTTTGAGAGAGTTGTGGAGGTAGGCACAAGGCCGGGTGTATGTTTTATGTGCTCAGCACTTTTTATCCTATTTTCCAGAGCATACTTACTTTCAACGCCAGTGATATACACATTTCCTATTTGCCTCTCGCACACATGTTTGAAAGAATGGTACAGGTAAGATTATTTGTAGTCTCTTTTGTGGATGCACCTATAGCATAGACATAGGAGGTAGTAAGTAGATGCCATCGTATTTAAATATTCATGTGTAAGAACAATGGTGGACATATGAACATAAAGCCCTTTCATAGGTCCTCTCGGTTTTGTACTATTCTTTAACGAATCCGGGTTAACGACAAATTAACATGTCGTCCATTTATAGTACATTACAGATTTAGCTATAGAGGGCCCTGGGAGTAGGACACCCACTAGATTGAAATTTACATATGAATACACTTGAGTATTATATTTGGACTTGTATTAATGTGTTAATTAAGCCACGAGTACTGTTGGAGTGAGTGGAGGACACCCGAAAGCAACAAGGTGATGGAGAAAGGGGCGCTAGATAATTTACCTAATGTTCTCCGATGTACTGGAGTAACTTGAGTTGACTTGTCAGAAACTGAAGGTCGTCCTTCATTCTGGCAGCGTATTCAATCAATACCAAAGTGACTGTTTTACCATCCGTTCCTGAGAAGTTAATTTAAAAGTGACAACCAATATGGCTGCACCTCCTTGGCTACATTGTAACTCCTGATTTCTTAATATATAGCAATTGCACATTGGATATTACATCGGTGTTATATTGCTCAAGTTTTAGATCTTCATTAGAAATCTGACCTTCAATCACACCCATGCACTTCTGTGAAGATGCAATAATAATAATCTAAATATTTATGCGATTAAGGCCGCTCCACGCCAAGATATACAGCTACTACTTAACGCTTGCTTCGATTTGTTTAATAAGAAACAGGTAAAGTGAGTATTTTGCAAGAGTTGGGTTGTCTGACTTACAGGTAGAAACGTTCATCTCCTTACTATATGGGAACATGTCTGTGCTCCTGCTTTTCCTCCTGCTTTTTCATTTTAATGTATGGCCGGTGTCCTCCCTCATGAAAATATACAGTGTATATATTGTTTTCCGAATTTCGTATGTGAATTAGTACTGCAATATATTTAAAGCACAGCTACAGAGGGTCTGTCACCAGATTATAAGTGCCCTGTCTCCTACAAAATCTGATCGGTGCTGTAATGTAGATAACGGCAGTGGTTTTTATTTTGAAAAATGATTATTTTTGACCAAGTTATAAACCATTTTAGATTTCTGCTAATTAGTTTCCTAATGACCAACTGGGCAGGTTTTTACTTTTTACCAAGTGGGCGTTGTAAAGAGAAGTGTGTGACGCTGACCAATCAGTGACCTACACTTCTTATTGTTCCAGCCCAGCTTCTTTCACTGCACAATCACACTGTAACAATGGGCTGGAACAATGAAGTGTATGACGCTGATTGGTCAGCGTCATACATTACTCTGTACAACGCCCACTTGGTAAAAAAGTAAAAACACGCCCAGTTGTCTATTAAGAAACTAATTAGCATAAAGCTAAAATGGTTTATGACTTGGTCAAAAATTATCGTTTTTCAAAATAAAAACCACTGTTTACATTACAGCGCCGATCACATTATGTAGGAGATAGGGCACTTATAATCTGGTGACAGAGCCTCTTTAAGTTAAAGGATAACAGGGTTTCTTTACACTCACATGTATGTACCTAGTTCTATTTCACTTTCTTATAGCTTCAATAAGCAGTAGTAGTATGGCCACTAAGAGCTGGCCAGATGTCCCAGTATAAAACTCGCCTGAATCAATGTGGGGGTGGTATACTGGTGTCTCCCGAGTTGTGGACCCCAGATCAGTAATATTTATGTAGTAGATTTACGTTAAAGGCTAAGTAAAACTTTTGAAAGTGAGTTATTTTTATTTTTTTAATAAAAATGTCTATGTGTTGCGCAACTTTCACATTTTAGTTTTTATTAAATTCTTTTTACTTTTTGAGATACAGCTGCTTTGTATCCTGTATACAGAGCAGCTGTATCGTGCGCTGAATCCTGTATGCGTCAGGTCAGCGGCACCGACTGGTTCAGTGAAAGCTCATAACGGATTCAGGTCTTAGTGAACGATATTGCTGCTCTCTATACAGGATACAGAGGAGCTGTATCTCTTAAGTAAAAAAACTTTTTAATAAAAACGAATTATAAAGATGCACACAACATACTGACCTTTTTTATATATATATATATATATATATATATATATATATATATATATATATATAAAACATATATATATAAAACCTTTTGAAGGTGTACATGGCCTTTAAAGGGGTTTTCAGGATTCGAAAAACAAATTTTTCTGAAAGAGATCCAATCTTGTCCATGGGTTGTGCTTGATATCGGCCCATTGACCCAAGAGTGTATCAGGTTGTGTCAAGGGGGCTAAGTGGGCCTTCACTTATTTTTATTTTATTTTTTGGAAGCAATAAGCTGGCTACCATGTAAGGGCCATCGTTCATAAGGCATTATAATATTTATCATGTACAGTACATGGCATAAGTACCCTAGACATATATATTTATTTTTACAATTGCCTAAAGGAATCCTATTGGTATTGTGCATAAAACATTACCTTTATTATATTAAGAGCAATGTGATGGGTAATATTTGTTGAACCATAAAACAACTCTAAATTGTCATGTTTTCAGTGTGTAGTACTTTGCCACGGAGCAAGAATAGGCTTCTTCCAAGGAGATATTCGATTGTTAATGGATGACTTGAAAGTTTTGCAACCCACTATTTTCCCAGTGGTTCCCCGTCTGTTGAATAGGATGTTTGACCGGGTAAATATTTTAATATTCATACACATCTTGCATTTTTATTTTGTTTGCCACTTCGGTATATAGCACTACTTTTTCATTTTTCTTACATACAGATCTTCGGACAAGCAAATACTTCTTTAAAGCGCTGGCTGTTAGAATTTGCTTCCAAAAGAAAAGAGGCAGAACTCCGTAGTGGAATTATCCGAAAGGATAGTGTTTGGGACAAACTCATATTTCAAAAAGTTCAGGTAGGAACATTATACAAAATGTGAGGTCTCTTTAATGTAAAGTCTTTCCTGATTGACCTTGAGGCCAAGGCGGGGATGTTGTGCTTTGATGTCAGGATCAGGTTACTACAGGTAGTTTAGGGTTTCCTGCAGGGCGAGGCATGTGTATTAAAGGATTATTTTTGTTTTTAATACACCTGCTAGTATAAAGATTTAGAAGACTTGGGAGGCGGATTATGTTTATGTATTCAAGCAAAAGTAACTCGCATATGCTCCAGTGCACTGCCAGTTCTTCATAAATAAAGTTCTAAAGGCTGAGACTCCACTACTATCCAAATCAAATGGAAAGTTGATTATAGAGGCTCTGTCACCACATTATAAGTGCCCTGTCTCCTACATAAGGAGATCGGCGCTGTAATGTAGGTGACAGTAGTGCTTTTTAGTTAAAAAAAGATCTATTTTTACCACTTTATTAGCGTTTATAGATTTATGCTAATGAGTTGCTTAATGCTCAAGTGGGCGTAGTTTTACTTTAGACCAAGTGGGCGTTGTACAGGGGAGTGTATGACGCTGACCAATCAGCATCATGCACTCCTCTCCATTCATTTACACAGTGCATAGAGATCCTGTTAGATCCTTATGTGCTGTGTTATACTAACACATTAACAATACTGAAGTGTTTAGACCGTGAATAGACATTCCACGGGATGTCTATTCACAATCTCTGCACTTTGTTACTGTTTCTATGGTAGTTACAGCCGAGGAAGCGAGATCTCGTTGTAACCTGTCATTTACCGCGTAATCTCGCGAGATTACGCGTCCTCTGCTGTAACTACCACAGACAGAGTAACGAAGTGCAGAGATTGTGAATAGACATCCCGTGGAATGTCTCTTCACGGTCTAAACACTTCAGTATTGTTAATGTGTAAGTATAAGACCGCACATAAGGATCTAACAGGATCCCTATGCGCTGTGTAAATTAATGTAGAGGAGTGCATGATGCTGATTGGTCAGCGTCATACACTCCCCTGTACAACGCCCACTTGGTCTAAAGTGAAAATACGCCCACTTGGGCATTAAGCAACTCATTAGCATAAATCTAAAATCGCTAATAAAGTGGTAAAAATAGATCGTTTCTTTAAATAAAAAGCATTACTGTCACCTAATATTATAGCGCCCATCTCCTTATGTAGGAGATAGGGCACTTATAATGTGGTGACAGAGCCTCTTTAAATTATAATGCATGGATGCCAAATGTTTGCGAAGCGGCCCACCTATATCAAAATCCAGGGACAACGCAGTAAAAAACATATTTGATTTAGGTTGCTTTTCAGCTGTGCGTTGCCTCCATTCCTCCCCCCCCCCCCCCCCCCCGTTTGCTTCCTAATCTCAAAATTAGAAAACTTCCTAAATAGTCTTCCAAATTTTCTACCATTTTGTTGCTGTAGAGTCTGTGCAGCTCCTGTACATAGCTGGCTGTTGTGCTGTTTCAGACCTATATTACGTAAGCCAGGAGCGGTCGGCAACTATTTGGTATTTGTAGTACGGTGCTGTGAGGGTATGCTGGCATATCCTGTGAGGATATGGTGGGATTTGTAGTGCTGTAGGGCCATGGTGGGATGTGGGGCGGAGTGAAGTGCACTGATCTGTAGCCTACTCGTGATCTTGGATGACTCTTGTACTTTAGGAAGGGTTTACAATGTTATCTATTACAGCACAAACTTCTGAACTCCAAGCCGCTCTATAGTAAACGCTGATCTAGAGCGTTAGATAGCAGGGGGCCATGTACTGACTTGAGCGCTGCTGCAGTATACTCTGTAGGGAAGAAGGGAGCTTTTTCTAAACATGAGATCTAAAAAAAAAAAATCAATATAGCCTAGAGAGTAGGCTGAATCAACAACTGAGCTACGCACCCCGGCAGCAGTATTGCGCCAATTCTGCTGTTGCATTTGGTCTAATAGTGTGTGGAAGGCGCAGGCACTTCTAATCCGTTCACTGCGGGAGGTCTCTTGCCATCGTTGGGCAAAATAAAATTGATTTCACGATTCTGTTCAGTAACAATCGTCAGGCCCTCAAATAGCAAATTCATTTGATTAATGTAATTTAAAAAAAACAAAAACATTTTTTTGGACTTGTCCATAGCCTTAAAGGGAATGTGTCACTAGAAAAAAATTTTTTATTTTTTTTAGTTAAACAGTTAGTGTATAAGTGATTAAACATTGTTCTAATTTTTTTAATTTTTTCACGAGTCAGGAAATATTATAAATTAGATTCTAATTTATAACATTTCCCAGTGCTGGTCACTAGATGGAGCAATTCCCCAAATTGCAGCATTGGCATGTGGTAAAGTGCCAGGAGAAAGGAGGGGATTGAACGGTCAAACCTCCTACACTGTGTCGCCATTTTTTGAGCTAACACACAGTGTAGTAGGTTTACATACAGTAGTAAACACACAGTAAAACACGTACATACACAGACCTAACTTACCTGCTCCTGCCGCCGCCGCTCCCTCCGGTCCGTCCGCTCCGTCTGCTCCCTCCGCTCCAAGTGCACAAGTCCGGAAGCCACGACCGGAAGTAGTAATCTTACTGTCCGGCCACAGCTTCCGGTCCACAATAAAATGGCGCCGGACGTCGCTCGGCCGAAGACCTTCAATTTGGACTGTGTGGGAGCGGCGCATGCGCCGTTCCCACACAGACGGCGTACAGCATAGTGGATGGAACGGGCCCCGTTCGCATTCACTATGGGGCTGTATGTGCCGTATTCCATGTCTGTATGTGTCGTTAATCGACACATACAGAGATGGAAAAAAAAATGCCAGCGCCCATAGACAAAGTTTAAAAAATAAAAGTAAAACACAAACGCACAAATAATTTTTTTTTTTAAATAAAACACTAAAAGCAAATTGATATAAAAAATTATTTTTTCATGACACTGGTCCTTTAACCCCTTAACGACCGCCTACCGTCTTTTGACGGCAGGCGGTGCATGTGCTTAGTCTACAGCGACGTCTTTTGGCGTCTCTAGAAGAGGCTGATTAATGCTCATTCTCTAAGCAGGAGCTGTAAATTACAGCTCCTGAACTTAGAGCAGCCTCCTGAACACAGCTGTAATCGGAAAACATTCCGACCCCAGCTGTTTAACCCTTTTGAGCACAGTGGTACTTGACCGCGGCATGATCAAAAGAAACGCCTCTTTGATCGGAAACCTGGTGACACGATCAAAGATCAGGGGAATCTCTCTGCAGTCCGCCCTGGGGACCTAGAAAGGACCACAGGGCTGTCTGTTCAGTATGCCTGCTGTTAGGGCACACTATGTCAGTGACACAGTATAATGTATTGGCATACAAGAGTTTGCTAATACATTATAAATAAAAAAGTTGTAAAGAAAGTTATCCCTTAATGGGATTAAAAAAAAATAACAAATTAAAAAAAAAGTATTTGGCATAAGATATATTTTATTGCTCATACATTAAATAAAAGCAAAAAACCTACACATATTAGGTATCTACACTACCGTAATAACCTGAAGAATTTATTTAAGGCCTTATTCACATGGTGTGTTTTTGCTGCGTCTTACGTCCAGAAAAAAGCGTCTAACATATTGACATCAATGGAAAAACGCATTGTAGTGCATACGACGCATTTTTTTACGCGCGTGTTTAAAAACACGGTGTAAAAAAAAAAACAACTTCCGATCAATTCCTGGCATGTAAAACGTGCCTAATTCCCATAGTCAATGGGAGTCCTAATTACGTGCCCAAAACGTGTCAAACGCCTGTGCTTTAAAAAGCGCTTCGCAAAAACGCTAGCATTTTTGACGCGTTTACAGCTTTGTTTTTTTTTTCTTTTTAGCACCGTGTGAATGAATCCCTCATGCACGCAGCCCTGACCGTAATCCGACAGCCGCAGCCCGCATTTTCGGCCCGTTCTTTCATACAAAGTATGGGTGCACGGCCTGTAAAATACAAAAATAGGACATGCTCCATAATTCCCGGTATAGTTCTACGGCACGGACACCTATCCGTAGCGATACAGAAAGGTGTCTACGGCTAATACAACTGAATGGGTCCGTAATTGCGGACCGTATTACGGTCCGCAATTACGGAGATTTCTTAACGGTCGTGTGCATGGGGCCTTACAGGTTATTTCGTGTGAAATGTGAACGGGATAAAAAAATAAACAAAAAAATAATGCCGAGAATCGCTTCCTCCTATATTCACGCCATAAAAATTTGTTTATATAACTTAAGAGGGGATTTTTTTTTTCTACACCTGAACTGCACAAAAAAAAAACATTTATATAGCATAAAACAAGTCCTCATATAGCCATGACAATGAAAAAATAGAAAAGTTATGGCTGCTGAAAGCAGAGGCAAAAACTGAAAAAATGTAGCTGGTCACTAAGGCCTTATCAGGTCCGGTCATTAAGGAGTAAAAGTGCGTGTTGTGGTTGTTTATGGTGTTTTGCTTGGTTCGTCATAAAGGCGGGCTGAAACCTCACAAATGTTCTATTTCTGGATTACAACATGTGGGACTAAATCTAGTATATAGTGGATTCTCCTGATGCCTTTATTATTGGATCCATAGTTTACGCATTCGTAGGTCACCATCTCTTTTTTTTACGATTTGTTGGCAGCACTGATATGGTTTTAAGGTTTGTTACATATTTATTTCTGCATTCTAATTTTCTGTTATTGCCCCTCACTTGTAGGACAGTCTTGGGGGAAAAGTACGACTAATGATAACTGGTGCAGCTCCAGTTTCCCCTACTGTGCTAACGTTCTTAAGGGCGGCTCTTGGCTGTCAGGTGGGTGCTTACAAGTTTAATCTTAATATAGCAGTGTCTATAAATGTATCTTGTAATGGTAATAAATATGATTATTTCAGTGATCGAATAAAAGAAGTCACTTAAGGCCTTATTCACACAAACTTTTTTTTCTCGTAAGTGCTATCCGTTTTAACAATGCAATTAAATGGGGCTATTAACGCACCCGTTTCTTTGCATGGAGTGCTTGTCCGTTGACCGTAACCGCATGCCCTCTCCTCTAATGGGAGAGTCTGGTCCGCAAAAACAGACCATTAAAGTCACATCCGTGTCCTGTGATTTGTTTCACGGATCGGCTGCTAAGAAATGCAGTATAATAGAGGAAATCCATAGAGTTCTTGCAGAGGAGAAAAACGGACGACACACGGAAACATCACGGACATTCATATGCATGAAAAAGGGTAATTTTTTATTTTTTTTTAGCAGATGCAAATCTGACACGTGTGAGAGGCCGAAGTGTTTAGAAAACCTTGGCACCAGGGTTGCTAACAGTCTGTATATTCATGTACAGCCTGTAAAAATCGAACTTTTTTTAAACATTTTTTTCTTCTTTCCCAGTGTTTGCAGAGGCGTAACTTGGAGCTCTTGGGTCCCATTGCAAAATCTGTAACTGGGCCCCCACATAGCTTCTTTTTTTTTTTTTTTTTTTTATAATACTGGTGTCTTAGTTTGCAGAAGGGCTTTTGAGCTACCTTGGGCCCCATGCTGTCCATAATTTTGCAGGTTATTTTGCTTGAGGTGGTTGTTCTCCTGATTTTACAGTTCACAGTAAATGCTGCTTGTGTTCTAAGGCTTTGTTCACATCAGTGTTGGAGTTTGACAGGAAAAATAGCGCTGCATAAAGACACACCACTCCTAATCTGATTCATTTTGACTTTACAGTTTGGCTGTAAAAATGTCTGTCCATGATTTTTGGATAAATTGTTGAAAAAAAGAAATCTGGTCGACAACCCTGCATGGTAATTTAACTGTAGATTTAAGAGTTTCTATTGGTTTATTGACTACTCAATCCTTTCAAAATTCAGTCCCCTGGATTTTGGGGACTGCAGTTACAGGATCCTACTATATTCTAGACTAGGACCTCTATACCGTATTCTTCATGGACGTGCTGCATACACCCAGCTTTATGTATACAGTAGATCCATATAGTTGCCTTAATTGGATCATATCCATTGGTATTTGGACCACATATCCGATTATCTTTGGATTTCTTGATGATGGATTTTTTTGTTTTCTCTCCTGTTTACATTCGCCATACAAATTGCCTGTTCCATATTTATTGTACCTTCACATGACAATCTTGTTTTCTTTCCCTATCAGTTCTATGAAGGTTATGGTCAGACTGAATGCACTGCTGGTTGTTCACTGACCATTCCCGGGGACTGGACAGCAGGTAGGAAATGTCCATCTCTGGTGTTTTATAGATGACTAGAAAAAGTACCCGGCCTGTGTATAATATGTCTGTCTGTGTTCATTCGAATCGTTCTAAGGCTTCCCAGGAGGCCAATCCATCCCTCGTATTTTCTTGTTTTACAGGGAAATCGCTAGTAGCCCTGTATATCCCGGCAGTTACACACTGTTTGTTTCAATTTTAACTAAATACCGAACCGCTAATCTGGTAGGAAATAGAGTCATAAAACTGTGACCGAGCCTGTTGACTAACATTGGCAGTTTTATTACCAGTCATAATTGAAAACTGCATCATGCATGAAAGCCCACTCATTACCACGCTGAATATGATGTGCTCTATCAGCCTGCTGACTAGCCTGGGTTCGGGCAGGAGTCTCTGCGCTTCTGAGAGCCACGTGTCTGATCTGTTGCTGAGAGAGCCCGAGTTTGCCGAGGAGTTTCAGCAGCTTGAGCAGCAGTATGACGCATTTGATAAGCTTGCAGTTGGGCAAGAGGAGTCTCTGTCAGGAGGAAAGCTGCATTACTAACTGCAATCAGTAATGTGATTGGTTGCTATGGGTAACCCGCTCCCCTGTATCTTCCCATCTAGGATTATCTTGTAAAGTGCACTACCTGCTACTGCCAGTTAAAAACATCTTTACTATAAAAGCAAATGTCTGTATTCGCTTTTATAGTATTGGATCGTGATCATGTGATGTCTGATAACAGAGCAACAGCGAGGTCAGGACTTTACCAAAACCTTCCTGAACACCCGATGTACCTGTGTGCCAAGTTTGGGGTCAAATAGTTCAGCTGTTTGGATGCCTATAGAGAAAGACAGGCATTCAATATAATGGCTGATAACAGAAAACAACGGCAAGACTGGCTCATTTACGAAAATCTTCCCGGACACCCGATGTACCTGTGTGTCAAATGGTTTCAGGAGTTTGGATGCCTATAGAGGACAGACAAACAGACATTCACTTTTATAATATAAAATAGCAGAGTTACCCGGCTTCACACTGGTGTGTGTAAAAACTTCATTTCCTACTGATATGAAGCTGACATGTCCAAGTTCAGGGTTCATTTTTGGAGGCGCGACTGGTCTGAAAGGGTTTCAATTAATGAGAACGCTGAAATCCGCAAGCTTGGTTCTCTTGAGGTTTCAGCAGCTCAGGCAGCAGTTGTGCACTTTGCCACAGGAGTCGTACATATAAGTGCAGGGTTCCTTTTTAAAGGCATGACTGGTATTGATAGGGTTTCAATTCATGAGAATGCTCCAATCCAGTATAGGTACAGTTAGTTTACAGCGAGCAACATGTCGAGTAAAGAAAAATGGTTTGGTTGTTATGGAAACCTGGTATAAAACTGTGTGTGAGTGAGGCTAAGAATGAAGGACCTTCGAGCTTCTATTGGCTAATACAGGTCATCTGATGTGATATGGAGGAAGGTCCTTGATGTGAAAGCCAGTGGTGCCATATTTGCTTTTATGAATATGTCGAACGGTAGGTCCTAGAGAGCTGAAATCTGGTCTAAACCTTTGGAAGCGCGTGATTTACTTATGTGACAAATTTGGTGCAGATTGGTCCAGTCGTTTGGCCATGCATAAAGAACAGACTACAGAAATACATATTTAGATAGATATAGAGATTAAATGTGTTCAATATTTGTAGCGTATACCATTCCCTGTGAACCCCTGTGTATCCTTTGTCAACCATACA
Organism: Rhinoderma darwinii; assembly: GCF_050947455.1. Lineage (NCBI taxonomy): Eukaryota > Metazoa > Chordata > Amphibia > Anura > Rhinodermatidae > Rhinoderma > Rhinoderma darwinii. The sequence continues at coordinate 90,371,202 of NC_134687.1, forward strand.
GCACCACATTTAGGATAGGGATACACAGCGACTTTGGTCATGACACAGGTTGGCTGTCCAAAGATCGCGGTGTCGCACTGCCGCCTTCGCAGGTAATGAAAGTGAATGGGGATGCTTCATTACCTTCGATGCACGCAGCGCAACACAGCCATCTGTGGCCGTGCGACAAGTGTTGTGGCTAGAGTTGCTGTGTAACACTAGCATTACCGCTATATGGGTTTAAAATAGTAATTTCATAGAAGACATTCAGGTTTCCAGAGAAGGTGAACCCACACTCCAATGTTCTGTTGAGGATGCTGTATTAATATGCAACATTCCGGGAAAAGTGAAAGCCTCCAATCTGGTTTTCTTTATTCTCCTCGTCAGACTTTCCTTGTACGTGCACACGATATCGACTTTTAGGGATTATTAACACAGGTCTCATTAGCAGTGAGATTTCATATGGGCAGCGTTAACTATGAGCTTTGTATCTGAATTCAGGGAACCGATTGTCTTTGCTTTCAGTATGATCTATAAAACACATTCATTACAAATAACCCACGTTTGTATAAATGGGTAAATATAGATTTTAGTCCTTCAGTTATAAACTTCGTTTTACTTATGCAAGCACTGAGATCAAGGTTATCTGATACCCACTTATACTCTTCTGTATAGCATTGTCTTTGAAGATCCAGTGCTGACGTTGGCTTCTTTAGTTAACCGTATCCTGAACATCTATCTACTACTGCGCTCCATTAAGGGTGAACATGTAGCAGTTCCAAAAATCGAGGCAAAGCCCCACAACAAAACAGTGACACAGTCGCCTCACTCTTACACTTCAATAAAAAAAAATGTGGATAAATCCGAAATGTAACTTTGCAAAATAGGACGAAAACTCTCTTCAGTGCCCTAAAGAATCCCTACCAGCTGGATCACTCCAAGGAGAATCTAACTTCTTAGAGGCAATACATATTCCTTTAAAAGATTGTTTATCTAGAAGATGCCACTTTGAGCCTTAGGCTATGTTCACACTGGGTATTTTGCCGAGTTTTTTGACGCGGAAACTGCGTCGCAAAACTCGGCAGAAACGGCCCGAGAACGCCTCCCATTGATTTCAATGGGAGGCGTCGGCGTCTTTTTCCCGCGAGCAGTAAAACTGCCTCACGGGAAAAAGAAGCGACATGCCCTATCTTCGGGCGCTTCCGCCTCTGACCTCCCATTGACTTCAATGGGAGGCAGGAGAAAGCGTACTTCTCGCTGTTTTATGCCCGCGGCGCTCAATGGCCGCGGGCGAAAAACGGAGCGAAAATCGGCGTGTCCGGTGAGAGGAATATCTGCCTCAAAGTTCCAAACTGAATTTTGAGGCAGATATTCCTCCCCAAAAATACTCCGTGTGAACATAGCCTAATGCGGTCATTGGTGTATATGCAGTTTGAAAATATGCAGGCTACTTCCTTAAGAAATGTTATCTGCAATTTCCTGATGTACTAGTAATATCTCGCTTGCTGGAGGAGTTTGCTTAGGACAGTCTACAAAGCCGTGGTCTATATTTAGACAAGATCTCACCGCAACCACAGAATTTGATTTCCCCTTTTGACTGCCCTTCTCTCTCTATATTCCGCTAGAGAAAATATATAAACTGCAGCTAAGGCCGGTACCTAATACATAGCCTGTATTTGATGCGATCACCGCTCTGTATACAATGCTATTGCAAAATGGGCAAGGGGGATGTAATTGATGAATTTGTCTCCATGCCAGGTCACGTTGGCCCACCCATGCCCTGCAATTATATAAAGTTGGTGGATGTGGAGGAAATGAACTATTTTGCAGCAAAGGGAGAGGGTGAGGTAAGTCCAGTTCTACCATTTTTATCAGGAGTCTTCAAAGTATCAACAATCTGTGTTTGCTTTTAATTTTTAACATTGATGTTTTATTTGAATAGGTTTGTGTGAGAGGGTCAAATGTTTTTCAAGGGTACTTAAGGGATGATGAAAAAACTGCTGAAGCTTTGGACCAGGACGGCTGGCTGCATACTGGAGATGTTGGGAAATGGTTGCCTGTAAGTAAAATGCACATACTTGTTGCATTCTGTTACTTTTGTGCTTAAAGTGAAAATATTTAGTGTCCTAGAGAAAATGCCATGGTCACTAATATTTACAGTCACAACGTGCAAACAGAAAGTTGGGGGTGGTTGGGTGGGTGTTGTGCGTTTTAGTAAACCTCCCGATTATCTTTTCAATTCAGCCTCACTGGGAGGTAACAAAAAAATTATATTGTCACTTTTTAATACGTAGCTTAGGTTGTTCTTGTTGTGAACGCTTTAAGAATGTGGCATAAGAAGGAGGCTTGGGCCACTGATCGGAATTCATCCTCTATAGCCGGGGCCTCAAACTCGGTCCGGTAAATGGGCCACTCAAGGAAAAAATTTGATACAAAATTATTGTTAATCAATTAGTTATTTGAACTACTATAACAATACTCAATTACTATAAGGCTACATTCACAAGACTGTGAAAAAAAATGGCCATTAAAAACGGATCAACTGTCAGTGTTTCATGGCCGTCTTGCATCAGTGTGCCTCCAAATTTTCATCCATTTCCAGGCCGTTAGTCCATTTTTAATCGCCCTTTCGCATCCATTTTTCATGGCCGTTAAAAAACAAACAAAAAAACTGATGCATTTCATTTTGTCAGGCTTTATTCTGTCCCAGCCCCCTGAAAATACCCAAAGGAAGGTCACATGTTCACCTAGACACTTTACAGCCCCCCCCCCTGTAGATGACGCCACACAGCCCCCCCGTAGATGACGCCACACAGCCCCCCACACTCACCGATTCAGCGCCGTCTTCACGTGTGGTCTCTTGTCTTCACGTGTGGTCTCTTGTCTTCACGGATCTGCGAAGGCGGTGCGATGATGTCATTGCATCGCCTTCGCAGAACCTGTGAAGACTAGAGACCACACGTGGAGAAGACGGCGCTGCATCGGTGTGTGTAGGGCATTTGGGGTCATTGTGCCACCGATAGCCAGCAAAGGAAGCAATAGATCCCTTGCCTCTTGAATCCCCATGACACAGATCCGTTAACAGTTGTTACGTGTATTGATGGCCGTCAAAACCAGATCCATTGACTTTAATGGGGGCTGTCTGCCAGTGAAAACGGCCAAAAATAGGATATGTCCTATTTTTTGGTAAATAAATCTGCCTGGAAAAGACTTCTTAACCCCTTCCTGCCGCAGCCATTTTTCAGATTTTAATTTTAGTTTTTTTCCTCCCTACCTTCCAAAAGCCGTAACTTTTTTTATTTTTCCGTCTATATAGTCCTATGAGGCCTTGATTTTTGCGGGACGAGTTTTAGTTTTTCATTTATTGTGCCATATAATGTACTAGGAAACGGGGGAAAAATTATTTGTGGGGTAGAAAATGAAAAAAACAGCGATTCCTCCATTGTTTTTTGCGCTTCGTTTTTACGGAATCCACTGTGCAATGAAAACAACAAGTTAACTTTATTCTGCGGGTCAATACAATTATGGCGATACCGTGTGTGTGTGTGTTCGTTTTTTCTAGATTTTACTACTTTTACAAGTAAAAACCGAAGTGTAAAAAAAAATCTTATTTTGTGTTGGCAATTTTTTTATTTTATTTTTTTTTCTTTTTCCGTCGATTAAGTGGTGTGAGGGCTTATTTTTTGCGGGATAAGCTGTAGTTTTTGATACAGTTTTGGGGTACATGCAACGTTTTGATCACTTTTTTTATTTCATGAAATAATTATATTGTAATAGTTCCGATTTTTACAGATGTGGCGATACCAATTGTTTTTGTGTTTTTACTATGGGAATAGGGTTTTTTTTGAACTTTGCTTTTTTTTTTTTTACATAAAAAAAAAACCCACTTTATCTTACTAATTTGTACTTTTTTTATTTTTTTATTTTTTTATTAGTCCCCCTAGGGGACTTCAACTAGCAATCGTTAGATCGCTAGCACTATATACTGCAATACCAATGTATTGCAGTATACTGTGATTTTGACAGGCTTTTATTAAGCCCTGCCGGATTAATAACCTGATGTAACCTGTCATTTAAAACGAGATTACGCTTGCCTTGCTGTAAATCTCACACAGACGCTACAGAAGTGTCAGGATTCTGAATAGACCTCTCGTCCTGGCTGGAGGTAATGTATATTCATTGTCAGGACACTTGAGTAACGTTAGTGTGTGTGTATGTGGCTGCACATTGATGTAATAAGATCACTATATGCTGTGTAAATGAATGGGGAGAAGTGTATGACACTGATTGGTCAGCGTCATACACTCCCCTGTAGTACGCCCACTTGGTCAAAAAGTAAAACACGCCCAGTTGTCCATTAAGAAAGTCATTAGCATAAAGCTAAAATAGGTGATGCCGTCAAAAATGATCGTTTTTCTAAATAAACACTGCTGTAATCTACATTACAGCGCCGATCACATGTACAATATAGGCCACTTATAATGTGGTGACAGAGCCTCTTTAAATGTTTTTTTGCTGGGGGAGTAAAAACTAGACCAACGGTAATCGACCATTCACAGGGGTGGCATTCTTTACGGAAGGAAGCCGCCCCTAAGGGTAGGCCAGCAATTTTAAGTCACAGATAACTCCTTCCTTGGTAAACTCAATGGTCCCCTTTCATTTGACTGGGTAGCCATGTGGCATTTCCTCTGATTCTCAGTTGATTTCTGGGGGTTAGCGAATCTGGAAAAATGCAACTCATTTCATCACCAGGGCGGCTTCGTACAAAGGGGTGGTCCAGATGGGACAGCCCCTTTTTAATTTTACCTTATGTATGAATTGTTAATGCTAGTTTTTGTCAAGTCTACTTATGCTGTATATTATAGTTTTTAATGTATGTTTATACAGATGCCCTACTATTACCAACAAAGCGTACATATTACATGTTAATCCCAGAAGATAATCTGATTGAACACCTGCGGATAAGAATAGGTCAAAACCATTAGCTGCTTTAGTTTTCCTGTGTGAATGCTCAACCAACATGATGTTGTAATTTACTATTTATAAAGCTCCAAGTGGGCCAAAGAGTTTGGTTATGTCTCAAACTATTTGACCATTATAAAATTACTATTTTTGAAAAACCGTTGAAATTATTTAAAATGTATATAACATTTGTAACCGTATTATCTCCCTAAAACCTAAACATAAAAACTTGTATATTTAGAGTGGATATAGTCCTAGTCTAACATAATCTTGCCATTTTTATTTCCTTCACTAGAATGGTACATTAAAGATAATAGACAGGAAAAAGCATATATTTAAATTAGCCCAGGGTGAATATATTGCACCGGAGAAGATTGAGAACATCTATGCAAGGAGTGAAGCAGTGGTGCAGGTCTTTGTTTATGGAGAGAGTCTACAGGTAACTAGTACTACCTTTATAAGCATGATGGGTTGTGGGGTGGAAACTGCATACATTTTTATGTTCTTCTCTCGTCAGGCCTTCCTCGTCGGCATTGCGATTCCAGATCCTGAGAATGTACTCAACTGGGCAAAAAAGAAGAAATTTGATTGTACCTATGAGGACCTATGCAAGAATAAGGTAGGTTTTGTCCCTCTTTCTTTAAGAGGTTGTATAAGATTAGGTAAAGTGTGTGTGTGTGTGTGTGTGTGTGTAAAAAAAAATAGTGACACTAGTCCATGGCACGTGTGGCATTGCAGCTCATCCCCATTCACTTAAATGGGACATAACGTCAATCCCTGCCAGCTACTGCTCATAGACGAGTGAGATTACTTCTGGTAAAAAAAAAAAAAATAAGCTTTTTTTTTTTCTCTTTTAAAGTTCTCCTGGTGTCTCCTGTTAATTTGGGCAGCTTGTCTGTATGCACAAGATGCATTGAATATGATTAAGAATAGATGAGTGGGAAAAATGACATCTTAAATTTTTTTCTGCGGGTCTTTACGATTAGAGCGAAACCAAATTTTTATATAGATTTTTGTTTTACTACTTTTGCACATTAAAACACTTAAAATGTATTTTTCTATTTTTTTTTTAAATTTTATTTTAGACGCCACCTTTTTTTTTTTTTCTCTTACCGACAACAGCTGTGTGAGTGCTTGTTTTTCGCAGGACAAGTTGTATTATTAAATGGTGCCATTTTGGGGTACATAAAACTTATTAATGTTTATCTTTTTCTTTGTTTTTGGTTTTTTTTAAACCCCCCCCCCCCCCTTAAAAAAAAAACGCAATTCCACCATAGTTTTTTGCATTTTAAATTTACACTATTCGCCATGCGGCATAAATGTACCCGTTTATTTTGAGATGGTACGATTATGGCGATACCAAATATGTGTATCTATATATTTATTTTTTTGCTTTGTTTTAGTACTTTTGAACAATAAATTGCACATTTTATGAGGGAGGAATCGATCACCGTATTCCAGTAGCTGTAGGAGGGCTTGGTTGTTTGTGGGACGAGTCATACATCTCATTTACTGATGGCACGGCCTAATAAGCATATAGCCTGAGAGGCCCCATCCCTCTGTAGTCACTTAGATGTCAGTTTGAAACAACGGCCGTCACGCGGACCTATACAATCCAATGTGGCCGTTCAGCCGGCCCTTGTTTCAACGGACCGCGTGAAGGGTCTGTGAGAAAATAGGACAAGTCCTACTTTTTTGTGCTTCACACTTCCCTCCATACACTATAGTCTATGGGGGATGCGTGATATCTCGTCCCGCAGTGCAGAGCACGGATGCACCTCGGACAGCCGTTTTTCACGTCCGAGATGCGCAATGCCAGTGTAATTCTAGCCTATGTGTTCACTTTCCCTTCAGTGCCACCACAGGGGAATTTTAGCATTACACTGTTCACATTCAGGTCCATAGATTGTTTGTGTAATGCAAGGCAGGTACTCCTAAGCGAGAGACGCTCTCTCTGTAACGGCTCTGTACTCTGGCCAAGAGATAAGGATACTGAACAGGGGATCCCCCCCCCCCCCCTTAATTTAAAATTCTCTAATATGGTATTTGAAGATGTGTTTTCTAAGCCGGACGACACCTTTTAAGTGGCTTTTAACCCCTTAACGCTCCATGACCTACTATTAGGTCATGCTAACTGTAGCGTTCGCGCTCAGTGACCTAATAGTAGGTCATGGAGTAAACACGGCGCCGTTCGCGCGGGGCGCGTTCATGAGCTGTGATAGCTGCTGTTTCCGACAGCAGACTATCACTGCTCAATGTGCCGGGACCGATCGCGGAGCTCCCCCGCCGATTAACCCCTCAGAAGCCGCGTTCAATAGCGATCGCGGCTTCTTAGGGGTTAATCCGCCATCGCCGGCCTGCTACACGATAGCAGCCGGCGATGGTGACTATGGCAACCGGACACCAAACAATGGCGTCCGGCTATGCCATAGACGGAAGCCTAGTGGGTCCTGACAACGTCAGGACCCATTATGCTTGCTGTCAGTGAGTAGCTGACAGCTCTAATACACTGCACTACGCATGTAGTGCAGTGTATTAGAATAGCGATCAGGGCCTCCTGCCCTCAAGTCCCCTAGTGGGACAAAGTAATAAAGTTAAAAAAAAGTTAAAAAAAGATGTGTAAAAATAAGAAAATAAAAGTTTTAAAAGTAATAAAAGTAAAAGTCCCACTTTTTCCCTTATCAGTCATTTATAATTAATTTAAATATATAAACAAACAAATAAACTATACATAATTGGTATCGCCGCGTCCGTAACGGCCTGAACT